>NC_135005.1:3046428-3357457 GCF_051020985.1 Nomia melanderi
CGTTCCGTCTCACTTTATTGCATTCGGTCTCGCTTCCGTCCATTGTCATTGCCGCGCGCCAATAATGACCATGCGTCGAAAACCGAGGCGGCCCGAACATCGTGAGTAGAATAGTCCCCTTGTCCCTGCGTACTTTCAAATCTACGGTCGCGGAAGTTAACGTGAGAGCTGCACTGTACGTGAAGTATTAGCTCCGCGTGGATTCAATTGACGCAAATGGAAATCATGCAATTAGAGTCTGCTAGTACAACAGGAAATAAAATATTGGAAAAAAGCTGGTACACGTTTTAGAAATGGATATTAATTTTATGTAGTTTAATATGATGACCGCCATGATAGTCCCTGATGACCGGGGCTACTAAATTGCTTGAAAACAATTACAAAAGAACTAATGTGGAATCAAAGTATTCAGTTACACAAGGAATTAAATGGTACTTATGTATTATGCGGACCACCTGTTTCCTAACTGAAATTCGTGTTGATCAGTCATTTGGATTAGGTCTGTGTTAGTATTTATTTAATATTATAACACGTTATTAATATTTTATTTTTTAAAAATTCATATAATCCTTAGGCACCAATGAAATAATTGTACTACTTAAAAGCTATGATATCAAATCATTAATAAGAAATTCTAATACTTACTATTTGCCTTTGTTACGAATGAATAAGATATTATACAAAACGGTGAAAATTCTCGCGATGGTCAACATATTAGCAAGAAAATAATAATAATGAAATGCCAGAAAACGAAAGTTAATTTTATTCTGTGTCATTAAATTCAGATCACGTATAAACAATACCACGTAAATAGTGTTATAATTAAAACGTAAAGAAAATGTCGCGTAAATGGGAAGATAGATGTACTGGAATAGTATCGATGACACACGACTCCGTAGGGGAAGGACGATTTAATTGGTGAAATGGTTATTTATTCAACGAAAATGAACACGCTGAACAAATATCGCGCATGCAGTTAAAACATACAATGCTCTAAAATGCAATCACGCTGTTCATTATATAGGTACACTCTGATATAGACATTTGCTTTACTCGTACACTTTCTGGAACATTCGATCCTCACCATGCATTACTTTGAGTATATTTGAAATATTCTAAATTATTAATTTTAGAAAATATTTACTTAATTTATATACCAAATGTTTGTACAATGTTTCAGACTTAGATAATATTTACTCGCGATGTACATACACTCGGCTACACACTTAATTTCAGACGTGTTGTCATGCATATGGTCATCTACAACTCAAATTCATATTACAATATTTAATAGGAAGTATCAATGCGTCTGGAAATTGTAGGTTTACAATTAGTACCCGTTGTGGATTTTTCTATTAAATCTTATACCTTGTTCTTTACCCACTTTGAATAAGTTAGAATAGCATGTTATAAAATTATTGTTGTTATTATTATTAGAAAGGAAACAGTAATTGAAAAATGTATATTTTCCTGCAACATATAGTCGTTATCGAATCGCTAAATTGTTATTACTATTTTTGGCACATTTTTCAAATCTAAAGTATTATCGAACTTGTATCAAAGTGTATCGTAATAGATGCTGTCTGTTAATCAGAATAAAGAATATAAATTTATTTAACTGATTAATTTTGTGTAATTATAGTTGCTTTATTAATCAAATATGGAATTGGCATTTTGTTCATTTACACATTTACAGTGTTCTTGCATAAAACACTAATGGACGCTGGTAAAATATTCACAATAAATTGTTCCTTTGTTATCAGATTCATATCGAACGAACAAACGTTGTAAAATTACTTTTTGCATATATTATAATCATAATTAAGAATCCAGTCTTCATTTATCAATCACAGTCCTCCATTGTCGACACATATTCTTCTCCATTCGGCGCTGTTGACCTAATACTGTATTGAATCAAAATCGAAATCTGTTTACTACTCCACGAAAATATCCATACATGCTTGATAATCAAAATACTACAGTATTTAATATATTTTCATAGGATCTAATATATTTACCCTTCAAGAACTACGCGATTGCCTATTGTCGGAGGAATTTGTTTGGCAAGATTGCCATACACTCGCCCGCGTAGTTTTATGAGGAAAATTCATGGTGGAGGTTGTCTGCGCGAGAAAGTCGAAAGACGGGTTCTCGCTGGATGTAGCAGAGGAACGGCAGGATCAAAGGTTCTGCTTCTAATTGGACAGAAAATTGTTACTTTTCCATGTGTATTATACGGCATCATGAACAACAAGGGAATGTAGTGTTCCTTGAATTAAATTGTAGTGTCTTAATAAAGTGCGAACGATAGCGCATTGTTGTTGTAGAATTTGATGTTTGGTTCAGTATGTACCTAAAAAGATTGAAGAGATAGTTTAGGAAATATTGTTGAAAAATGATTAAACGAAAGGTTAACTTATACTTCTGTATAATTCTAAATACTTCTGGATACTTCTGAATACTTCTTTTTATTATTTGTAATAATTCATAATAACTCATGACTCATCATGCAATGTAAGAATTTATATTTTTAATTAATTCTTCCTTATTCTCCAGTATTGTAGTAACTCCATTATAAATGTTCAATTTCAGACTTCTCACTATAAACAAATATCATATTTAGTCTTTGTTCTTTAAATATATTATACATTTATATTTTGACACCACGAAATTGTCAAGAAATCTAACAAATAATTTTCGTAATTACTTATAAGGATATTCAGCAAACGAAATAAGAAATTTGGTCTATTAATGTTTTCTTAATGCATCAACAGCAGAAAATGATAACATACACACAGCAAATATTAACCCTAAATATCTAAACACTTTTTTAAATAGTCTATCTAATCTGAATTCGAGAGTACTCTTTTAACAGATATCAAGACTGCAGACGTTACTTTTGTAGATCTTTCTATTTTTCAATTAAAAACTAATAGTATATGTATCTTATATTGTACTACTTTGTTTGAAATTAATAAAAGAAGTATAAAAATATTCATGTCTTTAATTTGTAATCTATGAATCGAATGTTCAGTTACAGAGTAACACTGACATAAGTTGGGTTATTTAGGGTTAATGTCAATTAATTTTAGCCAAAACATGTAAACTATTTTACCATTCAAAACATCTCAAAGCTATCATGATAAAGAAGTGACCTTAACAAGAGCATTTGTATGAGAAAAAGTAATTGTTTGAAATATTATATCTATAACAAATATGAGATATTACACGTTTACTAAAGTTTTAAAAGATAATTCAATGAATCATTTGATAGGGATTATGAAATATTACACGGTGAATGATAATAGCATTCTTCGAAGATTTGCGTGGGATATTCATAGCCGTCGGGAAATCAGTCGAGCAATTTTTCAGCGGTGATACGCTTACACGCTTCGCGCATCAGAATGAAAAAGATTCGGCAAGACGAGCAACGTTCGTCCGATGTATTCCACCCGGACAGAATTCGATGAATTTATTCGTTCTCGAAAGGTAGCCACGGTGGAATCTCGAGGAAGACATCAATTTCCGATTTCCGTGATTCTCGCCGTCCGTTCCTCTGAATCTCCTTTCCAATAGCCAACCACTCGAGACCCTGAATGTCCGTTCAAGAAACCCTGATATGAAGACAATTTATTCTGTGTTTCTCTTCTATCGTTGAAATGAAATAAACAATCTACAGATTTGTCTCGAAGAGTTTTTTTATGGCGACTGTTCAAAAATGAATTTTGAACGAAAACTAGGAAACAATTGAATTCAAATTTAGAGAATTTATTTTACTTTAAGAAATGTACAAGAATTTACTTATTTTGTTTTTACAGATAAAAAGTACATCTATAATGGATTAATTATCCTTTCTGCCTATAACTTAATTTTAGTAAGCTTCGAACAACACGTATATCTTTACACAATTTTAATAGCTTTTTTAAATACCTTTAATATTCATTTTTTAGTAACATTAATCATATTTATCAGTATACGTTCTGAGTAGTTTGTTATAATTTTTATAATAATATTTCCGTGTCGTATCATTTGGTTAAAAATTAAAGGCTTTAAGATCTCTAAAATCTTTTAATTGTCATTCATTCGAATACATGAATTATTAAAAATAATGACTATACTGTAAAAAGCGTGTAACAAAAATCGTAGCATTGAATCGAAAATGACACAGAACGTGAACGACCATGGAAAACAAAATTGCAGGAAGGACTCGTACACAGTGAACTTAATAATTTTTGTCATTTTTATTGACGTGTTTTCGTAAAACGTTCGTTCAAATCAGAAAAAATCCTCAATACGTTCACGATTCGTTATTTTCGACAGGGAAGGGAATTCTATGGCACGCATCGTAGTGTTATCAATCTAGATCATCCGGAAACGCGGCAGAGAATTCACGAAAAAAAATGTTTAAACTCCAGGAGCTTAGTGGTATTGAAAAAAAGTTTTCCCCTTTTTCCAGCATTTGGCGCCGAAACAGCGGTATCTAAAGGCCGGTTGCGATTGTGTTCATG
The DNA here is from genome assembly GCF_051020985.1 of Nomia melanderi. NCBI lineage: Eukaryota > Metazoa > Arthropoda > Insecta > Hymenoptera > Halictidae > Nomia > Nomia melanderi. The sequence continues at coordinate 3,050,937 of NC_135005.1, forward strand.
CTGTCATCGATTTTCAGAACCATTTCTTTGAACTTGTCATCGGGATATCATGTTTCATCCGCTTGAAATCGAAACCGTGGAAACAATGGGATAACGCGGCGCACGCTTAAACAAAAGTCTGTGAAAATTATTGGGGCATACCAGAACTTCGCGAGACTTTTCACAAGATGATTTTGTATCTTAAAAGCTTCCTGTAAATGATGCACCGTTTCATTTGCAGTTCCTTTTAACCTCTTCAGACCTGATGTATACTGAAATGTAGATTACTTTTACATGCACCAACGAAATTCAAGAGCTCGAATTTAATACTCACATGAATTATTATATTCCTTCTGGTAGTTTCAATTCCAAAACTACTGACTTCCTCGTTATAAAATGAGAAGCAAATAATAACGATATTGAACATAGTGAATTTATTAATAAGTATGGGGTCGGTAATATTTAGAAAATAATAAGTGCAGTAGTTTCTGTATGATATTTTTAAATATTCAGTAACCACCTGTGGGAGAAAAATAAAAAGGAGAAATCTCTTGAGCAACCTATCAAGCGTTGTAATATTGAATACATAGTAATGTGTTTCAACAATAGTTTCTATCGACAGTTCCTTTTTATATACTTTTTCTGTTTGAATTTCAATTTCAATCATTGTGAATAAGTAGGTGAGGACTGTTAGTGCACATACTTACTTTTAAATTGGCTTCTACATTCGATCATTTCTTTAAAACATGTAATATTAGTCGATTCCATGGTATGTATAAAATTAAGTATGTTAACAGAAATTGTCTCTATACTTACTTTTTAGCTTTGAAATGTTATAAAGACATTAGTAAAGTATTTTTAATTGAATTAAATACAATAACTTCGATGTATAGAAAGAGAATGTCAAACATTTTTTCTGGAACAGCAATTCCGAAAAGAATTATCGAATTGTGTTTTGCTTGATGATTTGTTAATTCACAATTTTAATTACTATAACCATTGAAAAACGAGTTATGATATTCTTAGATATTAATTGTGCATTTTGAAGAGGTTGTCGAATATCCTTCAAGTATTAAATTAAGAAAGTATTCAATTTAATTTAAGCCTGACGGATTTAATTCATAAAATGAGAAATTTACGTGTATGTTGACTTTGATTCCAGGTGTGCATTTTGATACGAGTACTGAGAGTCTAGTGAATGAGATCACGACTGCGGTCAAAGTGTACGCGTACGGAGTCGAAGATTTTGTGAACGACCGTAACAACCAGGACAAAAGTCTCAATCCTCAGATTGGGTGCGAGGGAAGTTACGGACAATCTCGATGGCACACTGGAGACCTATTTTTCAAGTAATTATTATTTATGTCGTATTGCTAAAAAGTATAAATACTGATTACGTTATCCGAAGTATATTTTTTGTTCTAATAATCAATAAGTGATATTCATAGATCTTCGAATGTTAAATACGAATTTGAAAACTATTTTTTTCATCACTCACAGCTTTGGGAAAATTAAATTTTAAAAAGAAAATCAAATTTGATTCATACATGTCTCATAGAAAATAATCCCATAGACTCACACAAATAAATAATATATATATTTTTTTTAATAATATTCGAACTATTTAAACATATTTAAACAATTATTTAATCAAGAGGAATACCTATAGTGAACAAAAGTTTTAAAATAATTTTCAATTTGTCTTCCAAATTAACAGTTGTATGGAATGAACATAAATAGAAAATATAACGGAACAAATTTAATAAAATTATATGCTTGAAACAGCTGTGTTGCTATAAGAGGAACGTCAATCTTCTTAAAAGAAAATAAACTTCTTATTGTAGCTTTCCTTGATGGTTTTCTTATGAAAAGGATTTGTTCTGGTGTTTAATTGAATTTTATTTTATATCTGAAGAAATATCTTAAGAAATTGATGCGCTAATAGTCCCTCGCTCCTGTTAAAGATTGTTTAAACATTAAATATTTATAACATTCGAGAAAGTATACATTTTTTTATTTGAAGTAATTTTCAAAAACATTTATCACACGAAACGTTTATGTATCTGTAATCATCAATGTAAACAATTTTAAAGTTTGAAACTTTCTTTCACTTGCTTGTTGAATAATTAATTTGTACAAAAACTAACAGTATTATAAACCGGTTTTCAATATCGATTATTTGAAATACGACGTCTGGATTGATCAATATTATACGGTATAAAGGAAATTATATAAAAATTCTTTGATTTAGGTTACGTTGCACTAAACTTTTTTTCTGCACTTTCGATAGTAGTTTAACAAATATACTGTGTTAGATACTATATAATAATAAGTAAAAAGTTAACTAATTTCTATTTATAAAGAACGGCGCCATTTCCTGTCTAAATATACCTTTGTACTTTAAGTTTTTATTGTTTTCTAAACAAATATTACCTTTATTTTGTACACTGCCTTTAACAAAATTAACAATGATCAATTTTAAAAAAACGAAACTAATAGTATATATAAAAAACATCTAATGTTCCTACAAAAGAATTTGTTAATAAAGTGTATAGACGTACTAAGTTTGAATCGAACTAAAAATTAACCTGTAAACAATTTGTTTGTAGTAATAATGCTTCTTCATTTCGATCAGGTACTTGAAAAACGTGTCAGTCGAGCACGATCATGCAAAGCCTAACGTCGAGTTCACTCAAGACGGAGTTTTGAAAGCGGCGAAACTGAAAATTATGAATCTCCGTCCCGGCGTGAGCAAACAACTCGTTTGGGAAGAGGTGAGTAACGATGTTGCATGAGTTTCTAACTTTTTGTCCATAAAAAGAAGTTTTTTAATTTCCATGAAGAATTGACAATGACGACCTCAAAAGAAATCTGAAGTAAACCAGAAAGTTTCTTAATATCAATGGAATGTTGGAGTCAATTATTCGGATTGGATCATTTATTTACTTTCTATAATACATTCTTAACCCCTTAATCACAGAATTTTTTAATGCGAGTCAACACTGCAATGGGGAGTTCTTCTCCAAGATTTTTTGCAACTTAACGCACATTCATTTAACTCTTCTTTGCCTCTGAATTTATTGTTTTTGTTACATTTAAAATTATTCGTGTTTTAATTAATTTTTCAAGAATAATAAGGATTACAAAAATTTTGTTTCCTTAATTGGTCAACTACTGGTGCTTTTACCTTAATTAGTCTTCGAAGAAAATAGGATGTTGAAGTAAGAAATAATAAATAAATATTTACGTAGAAATTTTAATTTTAGACGCACTTTGCAGGTGTCAAATATAAGTATTAGAAAACAGTATGACATTTTGAAATGGAACCATAAAGACCTAATCTGAGTTGATTAGTTCCCATATTTCTTTTTAATGTTTTCATAAAGTTTATATGAAATCCTTTTTTATTCGTATTCACAGAACAAACTGGTAAAGTTTGATCGTTCAAAACTAAAACACCTTGTATTAATCTCAAAAAGTGCAAGGTGTGGTAGACTGTATCCTTGAAGCAGGATAATTATAAAAAACCATGAAGTAAAGAATAGCTTCGAAATAACGATCGTAGTACAGTTACGAAAAAAAGAAAATGAAACGAACAGTAGAATTTCATTGGGCCCATTTATTTTAAAACTTGTTTAAGTCTATTTCTAGAAAACTTCTATGAATATTCTATGTTCACGTTTACTCTGAAGTATAACAAGTAGTAACAGGAGCATAATATTTAATTAGAGTTCACGAGAATTGAGTAATATTTATGCTTGTTGAATTCTGTTTAAAATGTCACCACGAGTCTGGCTCGTTATTATAAGACAAAGGATTAACTGGTGACCAGCTAGCTGTTAACCAGTTAATTGCGTCCGCCGAGTATAAACGTCATCTTAAAATTAAAATGATACTGCTTCTTTTAATGATAAATTATTTGTTTTTTCAGATAAACGTGTAATTTTTCTTCATTTTGCTTTAGCTTTTCGTTAGAATATATTATAGGTGTATTTGGCCTGTGTTTAATGAGTATACATTTCATTATTTCATTTCATTGCGAGCATTATCAGAAATTTTTGAAATTAAATTCTACAGTTAACCCCTTGATCTACGATTTCCTTTACAACTGTGCTGAATGAAACTAATTCATCATTAATACTGTATTAGAGAAACACAAAAATTCGACTGTTATCTTATGTCTACATTCAGTCGAAAGATTAACGATCGATAACATTTAATTCATGTTCAAGATAAATAAGTAACATTTAGATTTTTCGAAATTAACTTAAAATTTTCATCACGAGTGTAACACGATATTAAAAAGCAAGGAGTTAACAGGTTATCACGTTGACTGCTACGAAAAACATAAGCATTTTACGTATCACTTACTCCACAATTACTTACTACCACAATTCCTACGTTACACTGTTATCTAGTTATTTACATTATTGAACATTTTTAATTGACGTCGTTTGTCTTATGAATTATAATTATTTCCAAGTCATTTCAAAACTCCGGTCCCATGTGGCTACGGTGACAGCGAAAGTGTTAAGAATTAATCACGTACTTATGAAGATGTCGTTCGAGTAAATGCAATTCTATTGTGTAATGACGAAGAAAAGGGGTTACAGGGTGGGAGATAGAGCGGAAAGCGCAACGATATCGTAGCTCGCGGGAGAAAGGAACAATGGGAACGCGGCGGAGGTGCGCGAGAAAGGGTTCCTGCGGTCGTCGGGCTCCGTTTGCACCGGGCAAAACCGTGTCTACCCTAGTAAAAAATGAAAAGAAAAAAAACAGGCAAGAAAAACGGACATCTCTAATCTCGACTGACCCAAATTCGTGGTCGTCGATACGGTATGAAAGGAGAAAAAAAGGAACTCGCGCGCGCACACATACGTTTCCACGGAAGTCGGAGAGAAGTCATTACGGGAAACGTTACGGTGTACGTTGAAAAGAATATTACCTCCTCCCACGTTTCGTCGGCGAATTATATTCAGTTAAAGGAGAGAAACACGACCTCGTTAAAGTCGGTATCAGAACCTCGGTAACTTGCCGGCGACCTATTTGCTTCGGCAGATTAAACGCAACCGACCTTCAGCTCGGAAAATATGCAAGAAATTAAAATCTTTGGACACGCGTAAACAGTTGTTTAGAATTCCGTCTTGGACATGCTATGCTTTCAGCGATACTTCATAATATTTATAATGATGTTGATACGAGAGCAGTCGAGAGGAGACTGTAAGGTAAAGTTTAAGTGTCTGGTGAAACTGAAGTAAAAGTGAATAATGCCAGATATGAATAGTTACACTAAATGATCTTGTAACTTTGTGGATTATTTTATACTATAGCTGGTTTTGTGTGTCCTGTTAAGGTTTAGTTATTTTAAATTTCTAATTAGTATTGGAAATCTGTTAGGAAAGTATATATGCGTGAGTTTAATTTAACCATTTGCACTCGAAACTTTTTGTGTTGCATATATTAATCATTTTCGAATGAAGTGGTAATGAAACTTATTATGGTATTAAACGAAAATAAATATGAATGGAGGGATAGACCTATTTTAAATTAATATTTTATGTGTAATTGCATTACATAAAATCTGATATTGAATATGTTATTTTGTAATTTTTCTATGTGAAAGAAAATAAGTACTCATGGTAGGTTTTATTCATTACTAAACATTTTTAAATGTATTGAAATAATGACAAATAATATGAAAACTAAAATAAAAATTTTGTTTCATTTTTCTTACTTTCCGACAAATTTTGCAGAAATCTTTTTTGCATTCCGAAATAAACAATTCCATAATACGAAGTTGACTTAAACATTTTTCATAATATCTGGTTACGATAACGAACGATTGAACGAGTGAAAATTGACTTGACAATCTTATTAAATTTTCTTTGTTTGCATGTATTTGCTCGTTGCCAATTAATAAACCAACGATGACAGTAATATACATAAACGCCACAATTTGTGAAACTTATATTATACGCCAAAAATTGATGATACATCATCGTGAGGGAATTCAGTTACATAACCGAATATTTAAATTAATATGATGAAAGATAATGAATGTCGAATACAGTTTGATAGAAAACGTTATAGGATTTTATTTCCGACTAAATTGGAAACTTGAATCACAAGTGAACCGCATGCCGGTGATATACTGAGTACTGTGTAATAAATTTTGATCGATTTTTCCGTTACCGTTGGATTCGATAATTGAGCAGATACCGTGTATATCTATAAAATGTCAGCCTTTAAAGTAAATTTTATTAGTTACACTGAAATTACTAAAATCGTTAAAACACAAATACGTTTTTACTACCTAGTATTCATAGAAATTGCTTGTTCTATTTTGAAGTAATATCTAGAAGAGTGTATTAATTGCGAAGTTTTTAAAAAGTTGTTCCTTTATCAGAAAATAATGAAATTTGATAATTGCAAATATGCATAAAATTTTTTAAATAGTTTAATTGTTGAATTAAATATGGGTATATGAAGAAAACATAATGGATTGTTTATTATTTTGTCCTGTATTTTGTATTTGTTTTCAAGAAAATTAAAAACGTAGAATTATTTAACTTATTATTAATATACGCCACTTTACAGAGCACTACGCTAGGAAGGATTAAAAATTGAATTCAAGCAACATTATAATTTAATTAAGAATAAATTACTCGTTAAAGTATATGTGTATTCATTTGTTTAATATCTCTGATAATTGAAACAATTGAAATCAAAATATATAATAATATTACTTCTATTGTTCCGGCACGGTTTATTTGGTTAAGATATGTATCATAAAAAAAACGGCAGCTCAACGACCTAAACCCCGAGCGCACAGCTACCGGTACCTTTGTAGATCAAAAGGGACACCGTACCCCCTACCTCCACTACTAGTAATGTGAGCGTAGGTTAAAAAACTATAACTAGCAACACCCCGAGCGTTTTAGCCTTCTGATTTGTCATTAGGGACACCGCCCTATCTCAGTATTTTTATATATATAGAGAGACATTGAGAGACATGAGAGACAGACAGACATACATCACAAGTTCATAACAATCACGCTGTACTCACTGGACAACACACACACTTTAACTTTGTAAACATATGTACATTCCTTTCACTCAATATTAAACAAATACAGTCCACTTTCGAACGAGAACAGGAGAAGCCTTTTTTCATCACATCTATTTTACACAAGGTTAATTCGGCGTGTGAAAGTGTTACGCCACGTCTACTAATACTGCCTGGACAGCGTGCACGAACATCTATTAATGTAATTTTCTTATTACTGTAATTTAGGCAATTAACAACCTTTAGTTACTGTAAATAACTGATGGAAAAATTTGAAATGTTTACTCGAGTTAGGTATATTAGTTTCTTCTCTTGCAACGAGTAATCGTAAAATTGTTTATTAATATTATTTTGTTAACCTCTTCCTCCTTTTAAGTGTTAATAAGTTTACATAGCTATTGAACTTTTCTCGATAATACTATGTTTCACTGTTCATGTACCGAGGATTTTTACCACTATTTTAAAACTTAAATATAAGTTCCAAAGACAATATTTAGTTACGTAACTTTCACGAAGGTTTCACGAAAGATGTTCATTGGCAGTTTATCTTCCATCTTTTCTTCTGTATCGCGAATCATCGCTCGAGATTCTAGTCCTTTCGTCTACTGTGATTTCTTACAATTATTTTCAATTTCTGTTCACTGAAAGTAATACACAACTTCGGTTCAAACAGATAACAAGTTTCGAGAACTTTTAAATATTATGTCAACTGTCGGATTCCAGTTTTATCTTCAACTCCGACATCTCAAGTACTGAGCACTTGCGCATAAAATTAAATAAAAAGATATTGAATTAAATAAATTATAAATAAGTAGCTGTAAATGAGCATACATGTACGTAGGACACTGCAAATAATTTTTAATTAAATAAATTGTAAATATAATAGCGACTACAATAAATTAAAGTACTAAATTAAATTAAATATTGATATTAAATTATATTACATTGAGTTACATACATATAATAATGTTATATTAAATTAAATATATTAAACTAGGTAAAATATTAAGTTGATGCACAAATTTTGACGTTCTTTATACATGGTTAACAAAAAGATTTCTTTCTTAGAAACAAATAACATTTGTTTTCAAACAATTATAACGTATATAAAGGACACTTCTTTCTTCATTGTTACTTAGTTGCAGTTTATCCAACGAATAGTTTAGAACTCTTCTTTTTATTTATTACAAAAAAACATCACAACTTTTGCATCGACCTAATACATGTTCGAGTAGTAAAAAATTAATAATAATCAAGAATGTTTACCATTATTCTATTCGAAGGATTTCAAAAATATACTTTGGAAGAATTAGCCCCGTTAAAAACAACAATATCTTGAAATTGAAAATATATCCAATCTTAACACTATAACATCTAACAATTAGTAAAAGGTCATACTCCTGAAAACGATCTGTAACTTTTCAATAGTCTCTCGACAGTCACAAGTCGTCTAGCTGATTACAATCACGTTTACACAGATCCATTTATTTCGTGGACAATTCGCGCTTGCGTTGCTTGCACAAGTGATCTTTAATTATGTCAATGTTCGTTGGAGTCGCCATGCTGTTGCATTCCGAGACGAATTTGTTCGCAACGATAGACGCCAGTTTCCGCCTCGACGAAAGAAATAATTAAACGGTTCGAAGGAAACTCTTGACTTCATTGCGATCAAGCCGAACGAGAAACGATAAATGTAATTGGAAAAACTTCCAGGCGGAACGGAACACGTACTTGAAAATAAATTACACAGCTCAGCCGGAAAATGTGTGAAACGCCATGGCGTTAGCACTTAATAAATTAGTAAGGAGTTATAGAGTACTTATTTCTGTCTAAATTCGTGGCAACGTTTCTGGTCGATGAAACAATAGTTCCTTAAATTCTGGTTTCTACAGATATATAAAAATGTAATCTTTATATTAATTTAAGCTATTTACAATTTTTTAAATATACTACAACTTATAATAAAGATAGATATATTTAAATTGTTTTTCGCAATTAGATCGTAATTTAGATAAAGATACATTATAATCTTATTTCTTCGAAAAAGTTTTTTTTAATCTGAGAATATTTAATTGTAAAATGAATAACTTGTTTCATAAAAAAAATCACGTAAGCATTTATATTTTCAAAATCCTAATTGGAAAATAACTGACAATTCGTTCATCTGAGCTCGATACCACGTATAAACGTTACATTCAATAAACTTCATGAATCCACTCCACATTCCAAAGTTATATAACAATACAAAAGCTGCATAATATTTCCAAAATCTTCCTTATCAGATAACATTTCTTAACGGCTCCTTTCCTTTAGTCAATCCTTTGATCAATTACTAAAATCACGAAATTACATAAAAATTCACAATCCAGTTACATTAGCAACATTTATATTCCACACACACGTACATTTCAAAGGTAATATATTCACTCATACAACACTTCAAAATATAATACACTTATTAAGAACATGCCATTCCTATACGGTAAATAACTCTATCAAAACAATGGATGTCGTTGTCAATACCCGTCAATGGGCTGTTAAATTTTAGTTCGAATCGACACAAATCGAATAAATTTTCCTCTCTAACCGAATTTTGCGATTGCCTATCCCTTGATCCAATTGTTTATAACCTCCGCGCCTTCAGCACACGGTGCTCGATATCAGCTTATAACCGAGGCCGATCGTTCAAAGTAATAGCGCGATCGTGTCCCTAAACCGCTCGCATCAGGTGCGGTTATTCGCGTTCGGCGGATATATATTCACTGGGCGAGCTTTCGACTTCCAATTTCATCGTCCGTCGATTTCCAATCAACGCCGGACCAGTCCAGGAATCGACGTTTTATTCCTCCGAGCTCGACCCCGAACCCCTGCTGAAAATCAACAGCTGCGAGAGGCATTTACAGTAACGTCGGATAGAACACGACTAATTAAATGTGGAATGGGATCCCTTGCCATTCCATCAGCGCGCTATTTATGAAGATATTCGCCGGTGAAACTGTAGGCCGTGTATAACACGTGTCGTTCGCGGTTTCTGTGCTTCGTGTTACCACTCCTTGGCAGCCTCGACCACGAAACATTATCAAGCGAATGTTTATCAGAAGGTATATAGTGATGCTCGCTTAAATTCCACAGAAATCTATTCGACTTAATTTCACTGCGCCGTCCCTACTATTCTTCCATTACTCACTGTTTCAAGCTCAATGTAACACGACCTCAGTACAGTGCATTACTGACATGATCCTAGCCAACCTGCGGCTTAAAAGTGAAGAGGGGCAAGGGGAGACGTTCACTCACAGCGCTCAGCCCGATAGTAACGACAGAATTAGTTTCGCCATGTCTTTGTTACTGACCGAGCCGCGAGTTGAAGTGGAGCGTGCGGCCGAATTCTCTTGCCCCCCTTCACTTTTGAGCCACAGGCGGGCTGGGATTATGTCACTAACGCACTGTATACTGGAACAGAAAGTGAATACAATGTGGTGAAGAGATATAGACACAGGTCAAAGAGATACTGCACGCGTCAAGTGTAAACGTGCAATGAAGAAAATTTCAACTGGAATAATTGTAACCTTACCTTCTTAATCGCATTATCGGTGGAATGTTGAGATTCTTATTAAAATGAGTTCAAACACGACGTAAATTGGTCTAGTTTTATCGATTTGAGGGAAATGAACCTTTAATTTCGTTAATTACATTAAGTCTGTAAAACTAGTTCGATTTGTACCTTGTTTAGACTTATTTCAATCGCTACAATCCCAGAAATTCGAATGGAGAAGGTAAGGTTACATTACTGCAATTGAAATTTTCTTCATTGCATGTTGACATTTGCCGCGTGCGGCATTGCTTTGAAGTCCCGCATCTCGACCCCCGATGCTTGATGAACTTTGTCTATCCCACTTCCGCTCACTATATCGATTCTTCGTGTTTGTCAGGTTGTGCTCGGGTTAATTCCTGGAAGCAGATAGCTTCCTCCTGCTTTTCCTGCTCGGTTAAATTCCATCTTTCTTTGTTTTCCATCTGAAATTGTAGAATTTAAGCGAGCATTACTGTAATGGCACTCTGACGAGATGGCACATTACCTGCAAACGAAAAAGTCAGAGCGGTAGGAGGATTCATCCACTCGCAATGTTCAGGCCGCCTTTATTTTCGACACATGATTGTTATTGGTGTGTGGCAATAACAAAGAACGGCTGCGAGGCTAAGTGCGACGGAGTGAAATGTAACGATAGAAAATGAAGCTAGCGGCACTATGAACTTTGGTCTCTATAATTATTATACATCTCACTCTATCACACTTACAAGGAAAGGTATCGAACCCGCATATTCAAAAAATGACGAAACTTTGTGTGTAAGTAGAGTAAATCAAGTTTAATATACTACAGTTTTTTCGTTCCAAATTTCATTTTGAAGGGGTGAAATCACTCCTTGAAAAAAATGCAAACTTTTTTCCCCGTGGATTATCTTGAATACGGTAAGAGATAGAGAAACAAAGTTTCAACATAAAATACATTGTTCTTTCACGTGTATAAAATTGTAAAACATGATATGTCCACCAATCCACTATAACATCCAGCAATATTTTCATTTTGGAGCACATATCTTTATTGCTTCAAGTGTCCCATATTAGTATTCTATCTAATTGTAATTTTAATTTGTACAATTAACTTTCTTTTATATCATAGATAGTACAAGAAAAATAATATTAGTCAAATTGAAAGGTACATTAAATATTATTAAATGCATACAAAAAGGGTGAAAGTGCATCTGGAAACTGTTTAATTTCTGATTAATTTATGCCGTACCCAAATTTGGTGCTTTCGAACTTATTATCCGAAAAATTATTTATCCAAACGGATTTGTCTCTTAATTTTGCTATTTACTTTGTTATTACAGTTTAAGTAATGTAGTAACAGTTTTATTTGACAATTCTTGTTTATTAACATGTTACTATTTAAGAAAGTTTAGCAAAAATATTTTATTAAAATTTAATTTGAAATTACGTTTGATCGGGCTGTATCTATTTCCGATTAAATTCTGTCCAAACATTTCTTACTAATCTTTCTTAAACAGTAACTGTCTAATAAACATTAAAATTTAATCAGAAATAAATTCACCCAAATCCATTTTTAATTAAATTCTGGTCAAATTAAAATTCGGTTTGAGTTAGGTTATTTTACTCAGGATACAAATTGCAGTACTGAAATTGTTTAATTAACAACGATCATCAAAGGAAAATTTCACAGTACTGATTAGGATGACGACTTTGGTAATATATTAAAAAATCATCAAGATGGGAGAACGGTTCCTTTATGTCAATATTTAGCCATTATTGCTTTTGTTCGAGAGTCTCGAAGGATGTTTCGACCGCGGAATGGACGAATCGGAATCGAAGCTGTAACGAGCTCTGACGTCGACGAAAATTGGCCCGCATGACGTCAGCGGGATCGGAAAAGGGTTCAACGGGAATGAGAGAGAATTGTTTTCCGAAGGGAAATTCTTATTGCCCGGTACCCGATTCTCGGTCGATCCGTTTATTGTAATTGTCCCGTGGAGATGTTCTGGTCGACAAGGTAGAATTGACTATTCCCTGCTGCTCGATATCTCCACCGGACACTCAGATTTGTCAGAAATTCAAGATTTTTTGAGTGGGCGAGGCAGTTATTGTTTTGGAAATATATACCCTTTTCAGTTGAGAGGTGATTCACAGTTGCTATTCGGTTTGCTATAGAAAAATGATCAAATTTGATAGCAAAGTTCGTATAATTTTATTATACATGAAATGTTGAAATTTGATAGTTTTATTCTTTGATTGGAGTATTATTTACATTTATGTTAGCTGTACAAAGTACCGTCAACGTTTCGTTACAAAATTATGAATATCTAGCGAGAAAATTTTCAAATGCACAAAGTTAATATAACCAAAAGTCTTGTGATTTCACTTTTCAATTATATTATAATATACTAATATATATCGCAAATAGATAAACTAGAAGGCAACAGAAAGTTGTCGAATCAAATATGCAACGCATAGTCCAATAATGTTTCATTTGCAGTAGTGAAATTTTGTTTTAAACTTCATTTAAAAATCCGATGGGACTTTTTGGCCAACCTGATTACTGTTTTATTTGAATTTTAAACATGACAGCATTTATCTCTTGTGTTGTTTTTATACCTGTTATGCTACATCTTTAACCTTTTAGTTGTGGTGCTGCTTCTTAAAGTGTGTATCTATGCTGTGTTGCTAGAACAACGCGATAATGATTATATTCGTTAAACAGAAAATGTATGCAGCTGCTGTAAAATTGAATTAAATTATAAGGAAATAATACTATCTTTGTTTATAAAAATCAATAATATATCTATTCGTTATTATTATAAAAATTGTTATTTTTTGACAAGTATACTCATCATTCATAGATAAAAGATTAATCATACGTAAGTAAATTTAAAATAATAATATTTTTTAACAGAATTTCTATACAATTATAGCACTTTGAATAATTTCATTCATAGTAACGATTACTATTTTGTCCTGAAAATGAATAGAAAAATACTTAAAAGATATATTTTTGTTTTAAAAAAATGTAACATAATCCACCATCTTTTACGTAACACTGTACAGCTGTGAAAATCGCATAATGTTAATTATATACGAAAAGTGTGCTTAATTCTTTCAAACTGATTGCAAACCGTTTTTTATTGAATGAATGAATATGAATGCGGTTTAAACATATACAGCACAAAGATATAAAGCAACATGATTACGTTCATTAATTGTTATATAGTATATTATCTTAGTAAATTACGGAATACCATTAATCACTTAATAATCCAAAGTTCTCTTGAACTATGCCATCCTACATTAACCCTTGCATAATAGATGTCCGTCTTGACCTACAATATAATTTGCATTGAATGTGGAGTTTAAGGAAGAATTCCACATTAAAGTTTAAACAAACCGTTAATGCATATATTAATAAATAAAAAAGCATATAAACGTGACAAAGATTATTTTGATATTCGAAAGCGACACTATTCAAAAGCGATACTTTTGTTAAGGAAATATTTTTCGATTGAAAAGCAACATCAGACAATAAACGGCAGGAAACTGTTGAAGTTCCAGGTAAATTTCAATTCACAATCCCCGACGCCGATTCGTAATTTCGAAAAACGTAAACGCTGAATAAACTGATTTGCTCCTGGTGGAAACAAAGCGCATCGGGGTAAACGCAATTTTGTGCTTCAAGACTGAATAAACACAGTTTGATTGTGTTCGATTCATGACTTATTCCAGCAAAGTTTTGCGAACGAAACGTCAATCGTGCTTTCCCGGCTTTCAATTACGTAATTTAATTTTTACGCGAAAAAACAGATGAAATTTGCTATGAAAAATGTTATCAAAACGAGAAAGTCATGGTATCGCGTTACCACCAGATTTCACTTTCATTTGCGTTAACTTTCTCGCTTAAAACTGACGAAAGCTTAATTAAAATAATTCACTTTCATAACAATTAAAACTCTTTTCCACTAATTAAAAATGTTTAACGTTATCATCAACTTTCCATATTTAATTGTTATTTACAATTATAAATGTTTGATAAATTTGTACATTAAAAGTATAATTTATTCAAAATTAATATTTAATTTGATTAATTACAATATTGAATTTTTACGTCCAATGTTTACGCCTAAGAAAATCCAACTTATTTGATTTGTTAATCCTACAATATGAAAATTAAGTGATTGGCGTTTAATGCAATATTCATTTAAAAATATTATTTAGTAAACATTTGTTTGCCTGTTTTTCATAATAATTTTGTAAAATTTAGTTTTAATATGTAGATATCAATCGGTTATGTATAATAATATATGCACATTATAGTTTACAAAGATTTAAGTTAAACAGAAATTAAATTTACCTGTCAGTAACTTTAACACGTTAATGTTGAAATGAAAGCAATTTTGAATTTAGTTATGTTTTATCCTTATAAACATCCTTAGAATATTAATAAAAGGTAGTAAAATTAACTAGGAAGCTTCAATGTTGTACTTCATTAATATTCATATACAAGTAGAATTAGTAAGTTAACTGAAACACTGCTACACACAAGTCGAACTTGACGAATCAGAACCAAGAAACCATTTTATTTAAAGATAGTGATTTTTCTTTAATTACAACTTTTATATTATTTTATACTAAAATGTTTTATTTATTTTTTCCAGTAAAATTATCTTTACTGAAATATGTTAGAAATATATAAGACACAAGCCAAAGTTCAAAGCATTTATTCTTTGGTTGTAATCGATAACATCTTTTTTGTTTATATCAAGCTGTTTCAATGCCTCTCAAATTGGTTAAAAATGAAATTAATTTATTTAAAATATTTCTTTCTTTGGGCATAATTTACTAAATAAATATCATATAGTCATAAGAATGAGTTATTTAAATGAAGTTTATTTAACACTAAAGCTACCGGACTGGTCAAATTAATCTATTTCTGAATTTTTATTTTGCAAATATTTAAATTATGAAGGCGATTTTGCAACAGATTCGAAATTAAATTCGTGTATTTGTACAGATATAAGACTAGCAGACCCTTTGAATCTTAAGAAACGTATTGTTTTAATTTTGATAAAAAAGTGGAAATATGTCACGTTAATTGCTCGGTAGTTAGTATTGAAACATACTTCGTTTTATCAAAATAGAATCGTATCAGTGTTTATATCTTTTGAACAACGGAAGGGTAAAGTTCTATGAACGTGATTGGAGAAGTCGTTATGCAGTGACAATACAATTAAGACGCAAACAGAATACCTCCGTGAACTTCTAGTTCGAAGTTAATAGAACAAAGGACAGTAAACAAGTTTAATCAATAGACAATGAATTCAATTAGCATTGGAAGGACGGTTTAAATGAATACCAAGCATTGGAAACAAACAAACAAGCAAAGTCTTACACGATTTACTTGTGCAAGACTGTTCAAGATTATTGATAAGCAATTGGAGTAGACACGACAATTCTGAGATTTCTTCTCACAATGAGTTTCGATAAGTTTATTCTGAAGAACGTATATGACGTAAGAGAACTGCATGTTTTTATAAAATACATTTTTATTTTTAAAATACAATTTGTATTTGGTAGGAAATTCATTAAAATTATAATTAACAATTTAAAAGATTATAAACAATTGATATTCAATATTTTCCACTATTTTCTCCAAAAATTATAAATTGTGAAAACGAAGAAATATAAATACAATGTGAAAAATTGTATGCTTATTAGTTGTATACATATTTCAATCAGACATATTTTACCCAATGAAATTGTAAAGTTTCATTTTTTTTAGCTTTTCATTTGTTCTTCTTTTTTTTATATCTGATTTTTTTGTTTTACATCCTTTTCCAATTTTAATCTCTTCTGTTACTAACTTAATTCATTTCATTGTTCTTTTTACAATTTTATTATTTTTGCTCCTCGCATCTTTTTTAATTTACTTAATTTCTCTTTTTTTGTTCACAAAGAAGATAATAAAGAACTATAACGTGTTTATATTATAATACATCAGAATATAAAATGATTGTTCTGTTAGTATTAACATGGACTATACGTATGCACAGTATATAATGAAAATCTCATTTCCGCAACAATCCAATTAAAAAATTTATAGACTAACTGCTAATAAAAAACATTCACATTTATTATGTTTGAAAAGAGGAACCTCATAAAAGTTAAATACATATTTTACTTTTGACAGTACAATATCCCTCTCTCTATTATATAATTCTCGATTCAGTCAAATGCATTCCACAAATATTCTCTTTTGAATTTTTGTTTTTAATTTTATTCCATATTTTCACTTATTTTTTTACACAAAATCGTATCTAGTTGACTGTACTGCGTTAACGAAACAGACTACACATGTAAAGTATATAGTAAATGGAAAACTTTAATTTAAGAAATCAGCCACTTACAAAAAATTTATTTTGAAAAAAATATCTCTATAATTTTATAAAAATAAAGTATTATAATATATGTATTACACTCTAAACAATTTGCTATTCCAGTCTCATCAAATTTTCCTTTTTTCTTAAAACTTATTTTTAGTCTTGTTTTTGCTCCTTAAAATTTTAATAGAATAAAACAAATTATTCTGCAGATTTTTATTGGTATTCATAACACATGAATGTCTCTTTCGATACGACTATGTCTTGGGCGCATATGGTTCTACCGAATGGCCAGTTAAAACGCGAACGTACATATTATCAAGGAGTAGGAAGAGATATAATAATGTAATGCATTATAAATATTTAGATTTTAAAAATTGTTTAAAAGTTTAACGCCGTGTAATAAATTTTAAAACTAGAATACACACATAAATCTACGTAACATGATTTACAACAATAATGGGTTATTTACAAAAACATCAGTGGGTGACTATGGTCACCGCCAGCATCGACAGGGTTAATGTATGAATGAACGACTGTTTGGGCGTGTGGCAGGTGTCGTCTTGCTATAGGGTTGTGCCGGTATGTTTAAACAAAGTATGACTGCAAACATGATAATCTCGAATGGTTGAAGAGGTGTGAAGGAAGAATGTTCGGAACCGAGCTACTGGACTGTGAGAATGACGTGATTAGGAAAATGTATACGTGACCGCGAGAATGTAGCTATGAGTGCAAGGGATAAGGTGCAAGCGAGAAGGGACGTCTATGAAGAGAAGGAAAGAGTGATTGAGGATGCCTGTTAAAGGTGTGTGCGAATTCAGCGTCAGAACAGTATGACAGTATCAGGAGTATAGGCAGTAAACGTAGGCTAAAGGAATCTTCGGCGAACATCGGCAGATGCACACTTGTTGTTATTTGTTAACCACGTGGAGTAATAAACTTTTCTTAATGTTAAAGTCCCAGTACATTGTCCCAATTCTACATAAATTCACATCGTGTATGAACAATACCGCGTAAATAGTACTACAATTTACTGCGTAAAATAGCTGCCGCACAAATAGAGGACCGACTGTAGTTCATTCTTATCAATGACCTATGGCTGCATGATTATCCTGGAAACCAAGTATGTAATCTGCGCCGTCAGATCATCCAGATTACCGCGCCAACCAGTACCGGCGCTAATCACGTGCAAAACAGTGATCTCCTTGCCGTAGCAGGAGACAATTAATCAATCATTGAAAACGGATCGCACCAGACCGCGCGGAATCGGTATTAACCCGTTCGACCAGGCATTCTCGTGGGCACGTAAAGGACCTCTCATGGCATATACGCGTTATGTGCGCCTCCATTAGTTATAGGTACGCGGACACGTATGCCGAAATCCAGAACGGGCCGGAACGTGCGCGCATAATTCGAAGTGCGTGGCCGACTCGCGTGCGCGGATCGTCCGCTAATTAAGGAAATTGTTCGCATTACGTTGGCGCAAACGGATGTTGCCGCTCCACACCGCGTGGAGCCGGGTTCGTCACGCCGAAAATTAATTTCCGTTTCGCTCACTCTACGGGCTGGAGTGGCCAGGTCGGCGCGACTGAAAATCGGAGCATAGGATGCGAAGACGGAAAAAAGCACAGGAAAGAGAGAAACGGGTAAGACAAGTCAGAAATAGTACGACCTCGTTTTCGGAAAGGTTCGAACGTATTCAAATCAAGCTTATAATTTAATTGTTTTCGAGGTAATTGTCAATTCGAGATACGTAATAGACCGATTCGTTTCTTTTATTTGCGTGGGATAAAAGGTCCTCTTGCATTTTGAGTCATTAGCCACTAAACAAACACATTGTCAGACACTCGAAATAGTTTTCTTAATGAACAAAAGAGCTTTCTATTGAGCAGTTATGTTTTGGACTATTCAAATTGTTACTTATTAATATTTATAGATATTTTGTCTAACCTACTTTTACGAGATGCACTAATCTTGCAATTTAATCTAATAATAGAATAAACTGAGAATGCAAGTTAGACATAAGCAAGTGACAAGTTAAACGAAGTCTTTAAGATGTTGGCCATCAAACAAACACTCATCAAAAGTGCTTTGCAATCGAAATAATTTCTTTAATGAAACAGAAATTAAAATGTCAAGATTCTTCATAGTGATTGTTCTACTGTCGTTATATGTGAGGCATCCAACAAATGGTTCGTTCGATACGTCACCAAGAAAATTGAGCTTTAATTTTATGTAAAAAATAGTATCACTCGTAAACGTTAAAGTGTTAATAGATTATGAAAATTAGAGTCGACTTACGACTGGAGTTTTTATTTTGCCATGTACTCGAAAAAATCCCCCAATCCTAAAAATCCTCATTATATATTTGTTGTCGGAATCTTATTCAAATCTTGTTGTTAGTGTTGAAAATATTAAATGTTTTCTAACCAGTGGACTTTTTCAAACTTCACTGACTTTCGCCCGCTGGGTATTTTAATAAAGCTCGACCTATGACCCGAACAAAATGTTAATTTGTTTTAAAAAATTAGTACTTGCTGATTTCTTTCTGTGTTCAAACTATGTTGGATTTTCTATATGCTGCATCATAGTTTTGTAACTTATATTTCGTTCTTTAGTTTATTCAAAATGATGGTCACTATATCCGCATTATATGCTGATTTGGTGGATAGTAATCCTAAACTGACAACGAAAAAGTATGTCGACAAACATTCTTCTACTTGGGATGTATGTTACTAGGAGATCTTCTAAAATCTCTACATTTTTTGCTACAAAAATAGAAGAAACAAATGTTTTAATATCTCACCGTGACAATGGCGTAAAATAAGAGGTGAAAGGAGAAATGATGAATGTTTGAATTTCGGGGAATTGCAATAGTTCTAAATATACACATCAGAGAGCCATGGTACACCGAATTAAAAATATGGCCAAACCCCGAAAAATTGGGACGTCTGCCTGGTTACTCTGTCACGCGTAACGCTTTGTTTTAATAATTCTATGAACAAGAAAAAGTATTGCGTCACAGGTCAACCAACTTTATCGAATTTCACAATTTGCACCTGTTAATATAGAATATAATTGAATGTATGCTGTTTAGTTTTTGATGAAATTGATCGATACTTTTGTAATTTAACATTGAACTAAATTCTGGAAATTATAGGATAATTATATACAAGGTAAAGTATTGAATTTTATATAATATTAGGATGTAATTTTTATTTGTATTTTGTATGTATTCTAAGCATAGATTTTAATTAATTTTTGGGTGATGGCATATTTGACAGAATGAAAGGTTAAATTGAAATATTTCCGACTTATGATAACATAGGTACATTAGCAGTACATTTGAAACATGTTATCATATTGTACTCTGTTGTCAATTAATTGAAAGTATGTCGAGCATTATATCAACAAAAATTATAAATTATTACAACAATAATTTACAGATATTGAACAAAATAAATTTTAATTATTATTAGAATACCATACATACTACCAAACAAATATCAATAAACAGTGGTGATATTATATACTTATTAAAAAATTTAAAAAAGGTTACATGTTTTTTTACAATTAATAAATTGCATTACGATATAAAAAATCGTATTGCTATTTATAAGTTACTTCTCTAACTTATTATTAACGGTTATGTACTTAATAATATTCATATTTTGTACAATCTAGATATTCTGTTACTCATTTTTACGTTTTGAGACTTTAAAATTATTCACCAATTTAAATTCATCAAATATTTCATAAAGTTGCTGAAACATCATATTCTACAGTCTAGAGAAATTTCAATATTATTTGATTCGTTACATTCATAGAAAGGGCAAATAGAAAATTAAAACATATATTAAAGTATTACATTATATAAATACTTAAACATAATAAGAATAAAATTAAACCCCTTGCCTTACAATATCGTGCTATATTCGTAATGAAGGTTTCATACAGTATTCAATAAACATAAATATTACGCAATCCTTTCGAGTTCAAATCAAATATTATTTTTTTGTTATCAATTCATATACTTTAAAGGAAATATAATCTTTTTTCAATAAATTATTAATGACAAAGTATTTAGTTACATCAATCATATATCATAGTTGAGAAAGAAATCGTGGGGCAAGGAATTAAAGTTCCTTAAATTTGAATACATCAATTGTAAATTCCAATTGAATATATCTTCCTTATAATAGTGGAATATCTAAGTGAATGTAGCTGAATACGTAAATCATATAAAATCATAATACTAATATTTGGATTTCATTAAAAGTTTCCTTTTGATAACCGAGGGAGGTTCAAGTGTCAATACCTTACATCATGCTTCTATTTACATTCTCGGTAATAGGAACAGTTCGAGTAATATTCTCTGATGGTCGCACAAGATTTATAGGCCTCCAGGGATATAAGTACATAAATCGTCTGTTATATATACAGGGTATACGTCCTTAATACTGAAGTAATACATATGCACATTTGATACATAATAATGACATAATAATGACATATAATTAAATAATATATAATAATATAATGTAAATACAATAAAAACCAATTTATTCAGGCAAATGTTTAGAAAATTAGAAAAGACCATTATTCTGTAAGATAATCTTAGTGAAGGGAAAGTCGAATGCTTATCGTCTGCGTTTCATCAATCGGTGCTTTCAAAACCCTTTGTACTCCGGAAGCTTTTCACTGAAAATGCTCACACAGTATTTTCTAATGAGATGCAGGTGACATTTTCTGAAATTGTCTTATTGAGAAATTACACATAGACTGAGGAAGAAAACTATTTTCTTTCAATATTTCATATATTGATGCATTATACAAAGTTTAATATTGAATATGAAACATTACAATTTTGCTGTGTTGTATCAATTCGCGATTTAGAAGCGCCTCTGGAGTGCAAAAAGTTAAGGGAAAGTGTCCCCGAGTCTCGGAGTGCAATGAACAAAGCGATATCTACGCTAGCAAAATGGGGTTCTCCGGCCAAACAGTGTCCTTCGCAGTGCATTCTTTCTATAGTCTTCGAATGGGGAACATCAGAGTAAAAAGAGTATTATTCAAACGAGTTCTCACCATTTTATTTTACCCCTACAAAATTCTGTTTTACATTTCTATTATAATTTGTACTTTTAAGTATGTAGATTCTTCGTTTCAGCTCATTTCAAATATTATAATGCAACAGTATTATAAATTTCGTTCTTAACAATAATTTACTCAAACATCGATTTTCATCGTAGGTAGACATAGTTCACAATTCATATAAAGATTAATTAAATTTTGCTTTAGGAAAGAAATTAAACAAGTTCTGTTTTACTGAACAAATAAAAATTAGGTATTAAATAAATAATATGATACTTTCAATTGCTAATATATTGATATTAAGCAATTATATGTCAAAAGTTTCTCAGAAACAATGATTCACCATTACTATATTCATGGCGAAACCTTTTTATGTATCAACCCAATAATCGGACAACTATTGTATAAGAGCAGATTAAAAGAGAAAGCACTCTTCGATCGCGAGCGCATTCGAAGTCCATCATCAGTCGCGTTCGGTCCGAGACCAACACGGTCATTCGCTTTAATAAACTGAATAACTATCCCGCAAGTGTACTTTTGTTCGGCATACCATCCTGAATCTTTCGCCCTTCCATTACAAATAGTTTTATTATTTATGTGAATTTTTCCTTACAATTATTGATATCCTATCCTTCAAAATTTTTATTCAAAGAAATATTAATAAACAAGGGAATACGAGTGCTCAATAAAAAATATACATGTTTCGATAAGTAACAATTGTTGTATTCAAATTGACATTTACTGTGCGATATAGTGAATATTGGGTAATTGCAACTCTCAACGCGATCGAAAGGTTGCAATTGTGAAGAGGTAGAATCGAATCCACCAGAAGAAATGCAGATTTTAGCATGGTGGACGAAGAAAAGAACAACACGAGTAAAGAAAAAAGAAAGACAGAGTCGAAGAGTTAAATGCGCCCCGGTATCTGCAGTCCGGAAGTCTCGAAAACGCATCGGTGACGCACTCAAGAATAAATGTGATGGTATTGGCTGATCTCCTCAGCCTCTCCAGCGATGATTCCAAGGAGTTGGAGAACTGGGAGAGATAATTAACACTTAAGCGGATACTTTTAGAAGTTCGTGCCGTAGTATAGCGCGTCCGTTAAGCAATTTGTTAAGAGCGGAAGTACCTTCTAAATTCGACGAAGTAGAAAGGCAACGTTTAGTAGATTAAAAGAAATCCTGAGTAACAAGTCGGTACTGCGTCTATATAGACAGGATGTCGAAACGCAATTACATATCGATGCCCCAATGCACGCTACGGTAGAATACTCCTCCGAAGGAGCGCCGATGGCAATAAAATGCATCCTGTGTACTACACGAGCTCGAAAACTACAGCAACGAAGTTAAAGTATACAAGCTATGAGCTGGAAGTATTAGTGGCTATATAAACGTTCGTATAGGTTATACAAATGGTTGTCAAGCGTTCGCACTAACGTTGTGAAAAAAAGATTGCATCCGATTGTTAAACTGTCACTATACGTTGGCGATAAACAACTTGTTTTCCGTAAATGCCGTGAGGTAGATCGTCACTCCAATGAATCCTACAAAAATTTCAATGTTCCCATAAGATTTCTTTAATTATTTTTCTAATCTGTATTTAAGTATAGCTAACAATTTCCAAGGTTCCCGTTTGCACCAGATTAAAAATCTCTAGCACTAAGAAAGTTAAATCAGCGGCTAGAGGCATCCAAGCGTTGAATAGTCCGACAATAGAATTAAACGCGGCGAGGGATGGTTTCGGATAGCCATCCAAACAGTTTAGATTGAGCCGAAAATAACAATGGAACCGGACGACACTCGGGATAATCGTAGTTATCGCTGAAACAGAGATAATCGAATAGTCTAACAAGGCTGTATGCAAAGTCATCGGCGAGCCTCTGCCCTTTAGTGCCGTTAAGTATTTAGTGGGGCGCTTCCGGTGGCCTCCGATGAAACTTGCGACATTTGGCAGCGTTCCAATCGCGGCGAATGTCTCTCATAATCGTTCCGGGAACGCTCTGGAGAGTACATTGTCTCTAATCTGCAAAACTTCCGGAGGAACTTCCCGGGAAAGACTGACTTGGCCAGGATGGATTCGGTCCCCGAGCGACGTTTTATGACGCCGACTTCGACGGACAACTGTAGTTACAGGGGAAGAACGCGAAACCGTGGGTAAACAGACCGAAACTAAGCACCCTCGTAGGATCTGCGAGGTACAGAACTTCGTCGCTGCGGGTCTTTTATTGCGATCAGTGGATAATTGTGGTATCGCCGAGTTTTGTTACGAACTATTCAACTTTCTGGCTGGTTATAAAAGAAAAAAGAGACCATTTACATAACGATTGGTGGTCCACCGAGTTGAATTTTACTGGCCTTACTTTCTTCGGAATTTTTTAACCATTTGCTTTGTGATGTTGAGCGGGACTTGGGATGCAGGGTTTACAAGTGAATTTTATAAATATAAGTAGTATTATTTTCTTTTAGGTGGAAATGAAATACTATCTTTCCCTTGTGAAGGTTTAATATTTGTAGTAAATTTAGATTTTGCGTGAAAGTAGAATTCTTTTTTTTCTGGGTAAAGAGAATAGTTGCTGAAGAAATCGTAAGGCAAGGGAGTAGTTGTGTAGGATGTGTTATCTGTCTTTATTATTTTTTATATTTACGTTACATTGATCATATACAAATTTAGAAAGAAGTTGAAGTTGTTGTAGATATCCAAATTGTATAACTGAAACTTAATTGTGAGAAGATATATATGTTCTTGTTTCAATTTGCAACGAACGGTCAGTAGAATTTAAAAATGGTAAGTTTCAAATGTTATATTATTTGACATTTCAAATTTTGTTTTATTTTAGAAGAATTAAACTATTTGTAATTAATTTAGGTTATTCAATTTTAAAACAATAGTACTTGTTTAGTTTAAATCAGCATCCTACCGCATTATTCATTTACAAACATTGTACATTCTACAAAATACAATACAAAAAAAAACATCATTTAATTTTATATTTAATTTTTCAAAATAATATCTAATAATAAATATTTGTAAAGTGTCAATTATGAACAGTAAACTGTACATTAATAATGTTATTTTTCAAGAAATAAATTTTAAAGAACAATATTTTCGAATGCCAAAAATTAATCATACATTAAATTTTCATTATTTACACATTGACAAATGAATTTAATTATATTATTAGTAAATTTAATAAACGAATTCAATTATAAATTTTAATTAGATTTTAAGACCTTGAGATTGAGTCATGTGACGTTATTCAGCGATATTGGAGGTCCCGGTTGGTTTTAACCACAATGACAAAGCTGACGAGATTCACTTCTTGCCATAGGCAGAAGATTGCTTCGTTATTGACCTCATTCAACCTGTCACATATAATTGCGACCGGGCAATAATTCGAACTGTCGGCATCGTCGAGGGAAGAAGTTTCTTGCTACTCGTGTTAGCCGAAATGTATTATAGTACCTAGTCAAGGAATGAATTATCTAACAAGCTGTAACATAGCCATCTAATGTATAACTGCTAATGGATCATGATTAACGGTGGCTTCCTAACGAGATCGCGCGGTACGCGAGAATTTCCAAGTTTCGTGCGGTAAATGCACGAGATACTGCCGTGAAACATGACACTGTTGAAACGATAAAAAAGTTCTACTTTCGTGTTAAATTCCATTTAACCATTTGCGGTTGAATTCCTCTGTAACTTTTATAACTAAAATTGAAAGTAATAAATGAATCGTCTAATTGTTCAAATAACGACTGACTGAAGCGTGATTTTCTTCTCTTCTGGTATTTAAGACAGTGGTGCATAATTCAGCTTTCTTAATAGAAATTTAACAATAATACCACTATTTCTAAGTATTTATACGAACAATCATTAATAAACAATGTTAACCCTCTCCTTAGTTTTACGTTTAGAAATTAACAGCGATGCTTCCGTTTATTTTGACCTAGATTGTTAATACTTTGACTGCCATGTCAAAATGGGTAATACTACTTTATACATAAATTTAATCATTAATTTTCTTGGTTACGTATCGAAGGAACCTAATTTTGTTGAATATGTGAGGTATAAGAAGGATAGTAGAACATTTACTATGATGAATTTAATTTTTCAGTTTCTATTTCATTAAAAAGGTTGTTTCCACTGCATAAAAGTTTCGATGAGTTTTTTTGATGGTCAATATCTTAAAGACTTCATTTAACTTGTCACTTGTTTATGCTTAACTTGCCTCCTCAGTTTATTCTATTATCAGATTAAGCAAGATCGATGTATCTCGTAGAAGCACGTTTGAAAGTACATAATGTTATTATACTACAATCATAAATATTAAATATTATATTATAATTATAAATATTATATTATAATTATAGTACTATAACATACGTCTGAAATATTCCACAACATCACTGTTGATGATGTTGTCAAAAAACATTCATAATACATAAACTATGTCCATAATCATTCACAGTCTATTTATAACTATAATCAATAGAATGAAATACATTGTAGAAGGAGTAATAAAAAACGAAATGAAATTATATGGAGCAACTAGAGAATGATTTACTAATAGCTAGTTTGTTTTTCCCGTTTTGGTGAAACGTCGATAGCTTTGATGTTAGAAGTATCTTGAGCCACTTCTATTCGACATCCCTTCAACCTTTTCATTCATGAACAACTACAAGGTTATTCCGTTTACGATGGCCGAACTACCGAAACTTTTATGAAACTTCCCGATCCTTCTAGGTTTATGGATGTCTGTGGGAAAACGTTCCGTATCCTTACATTTTGTTCTCACGATATTCACCCTTAATGAACCTTGAAAATTGATTGGAGTCGTTATTCATGCTTGTGGGTACTTATCCAGCTAGTTCTGATGTATACCACCCCGTATTTACATGCAACACGATTCGTTACTGCCGCGGCAGCGATAATGAAGATCATGATTAACGGGTGGTTCATTAATTTTTCTTTCATTAGATCGTGTTACGTAAGCGACTTTCGTGAACGATTCAGTAGTACGATCTACCGGAGGGAAAATGTTCGTTATCTTCCAATCTGCAACGTGTCTGATCACTTTACATTGAAATTTTGGTTTATGATATATTAGGTTGACCGAAAGGTCTTATTGTTTTACTTTCAAATTTGTTGTTTATATTATAATATATTAACCTTTTGCACTCGAACCTTTTCGCCATGGTGAATAGTACCATTTTTTTATTATATCGGTCAAATCAAAGACTAAATACTTAAATCAATGAAACATGAAATTACATATAACTAAAGTTTAACCCTAGAACTGTCGTACCAGTCACTTTGACTGGTTTCGGTTTCCTTGTTTCGGAATTATTGATACCTTAAAAGCATTAATTTTCGGAATGATTTCGTAAATAAATAGTTTCACTTGAATACTATAATGTTTGTCTGAAGAAACTGAAAATAATCTGTTGTTACAATTTTCATACGGATTACATATCAAACATATTAAGTGCTCGGTAGTTCTAGTGTTAATTGTAAAGTCAAACAGTTTAACCTTCAGTGCAGTATATTGTTGGTGTACCTGAAAGTAAGACTTCGAGTACAACGGTAAACTTTGCAGTGTCTGTGAGGAGTACTTCGAGTACAAAATGCTAGTAAATACTGCAAATAAATAAACTAAAGGACAATAGAATGCTTCCGAATAAAGTACGCATAGTTCAATGAAGTTTAATTTAGCATAATTAAATTTATCTATAAGTCTCATTTAATAATGCCAACTTACTCGTTTATTTATTCATTAAACCTTTACTTTTCACCAATCTAATATTTATTGATGGAAAACACGTATTTAATTGTATTTCTGAATCGTAATATTGCAATGTGTTGTGTACGCGTTTTCTATTCGAAATCTTATAGTGAAACCCGTACGTCGCACGCCGATTTAACTTTGTGCGACTGTTTGGAAAGTGGACTGTATCTAATTACTTCAGTGAAAAAATACTTTACTGTTTATTTTTGGTTAGTTCAATAATACTCGTCAGCGGCGAGAGTGTACAACGACGTCTATGTTCCGTCTTGTGTCTAGTTCAAAATTTTTCTTGTGTCTCTCCTCTCTGTACCTTGCGTGGGTTTTTATAAACCTTTTTTGGTAGGGGTGTACAAAATTTGTCCGAGTGGGACTCAACCGGTGATCCTGGAGGGGGTTGCCGATTGCAGCCCCCGGGTGACCCACGCAAGGGTCTTGAGCGTTCTTGACACTGACCATAGCGAGTAATAAAACCAAGGATCGCCTCGACTTCTGGCAAACAGATGTAAGTTAAAGTTTCGGTAAATCTACAAACTGGCAAAACGCGCCGAAGCAAATACGACTAAATTATTGAAGTAACGGTTCCTTGGGCTTTTATTTCTGCTATGGTAAAAAATATTCAGGGCTCCAATGTGCTCGCAGAAGGTGTCGTCAATAGCCCTCCTAAAGAGATTTAGCGACGCGACACAATGAAAGTGTGATAAAGTACTCCTTTCTGAGAAATTGAGAATATTTTCAATGTATCGATTATTTATTTCGTTTTATCATCATTTTACCGTATGTAGCCATTTTTATTATTTTAGTTCTAACGTAGTTGGCGTGTCAGAAATGTGTTTATTTCAATTCAATATTTATATAAAAGCTTATTTTAATATTTAATATTTAGTATTTATATTTAATATTTAATACTTAGTATTCAATACATACCTAATTGCGGATCTTATTATTAAATATGAATTACTTCCCTTTGCTATGTAATTTTTATAAAAAAAGAAAAAAATAATATCATTAATAATATAAAATGGTTTAATAAATTATAACCTAAAGTAATCAGAAGGAGAACAACCACAATAATAACCATGCCATGTTTCAAAATGTTAAATTATCTTTAATGTTTAATCCATGAAAATGTATCTTTATGGATACATAACTGTTTAATTCTAACTCTCTAAATATTAATGCCCCAATTTTCATAATTTAATTATGTTTTCTCGTAATGTTGACACTGACAGACAATAATGCAAGAAATATTATGAACATCACTGATAAGCGCAACGAGTTAAACTACCACAGTAATTATTTGCATGTCTCATAACTGTACAACCGGACATTGTAGTAGCTACAGTCTAGCTACATTTTACCGTTCCTTGTGAAAGGGGACATTTCTATATTCCTACGCCCCTGCACCATCCCTCTCGAAGCATGCGTCAAGGCCACTGTCCGCACCACCAAAAGGATGCCATAAAGAAGTCTACGCGGGAGACGGCGACCAGGCCTGGCGTTTCGTAGACAACGGGTGCGTTTTTCCCGGAGCCGCGGAAGGAATAACGGAATCGGCCTGCTGAGAGAAATCGGCCAATTCCCGAAAAAACACCATTCTAACTGCAGTTCTCCCACGAGACACATCACGCCTTTACACTCGTACCAGCGTCATAAGATCGGAGTTATGCATAGCGTTTGAAATATAACGTTACATTTGTGCAGAATGTTGCAATGAAACTCGTAAAAACGGTCGGCGACATTAATCATAATGCAACGACACGAATGATTCTCTGTAGCATCGTCTCTCGGTAGATCCTCGCCGGATAAGTAAGCTACTCGACAGGAAACATTACTTACAGATATTGCGTACTTCCTTCATGCTCACTGTCGTTTCGTGGTTACATTATTTCCATTAATCTCACACCCGCCGGCAGTAAATGCGACCCTCTGTGAATCTGATACGACATGTCGCTTATAATGCGCATAATATATTATATTTCCGATAAAATTTAGTAATAAAAAAAACGATCTGGACGTGTCTTGTTTTTACGTTTCTTAAATCCCAACTATCGTAATTTACTTTTACACTGTTCTTTGATTGATATTGTTATTGTTTATTAAGTTGTAACGGAAAATGTTTGTCAACTCAAAATAAACTTTTTATTTTATACAGGAGGCAGAAAATCCCTACTATATTACAACTAGATTTTCATATAATATAAAATCAAGTAAGAAGGAAATTCTGTTCTATTTAACAGGTATTTATTAAATAATTCATTTTTACATAGTCGACTTATTCTCTACCACTCTCTAGTTACTCCATGTAATTTCATTTTGTTTTTTATTGCCCCTTCTGCAATGTATTTCATTATATTTATTGGTTAGTGCTACGATTAGTATGTAATTTATAGTGCACTACTCTAATAAATAGATTTTAAATCAGGAAACGATAAATCTTTATGTGAGGTAGTAAGTTTTAATAAGGGAATTTTTGTCATAATGGTAGATACCTCCATAGCTTTCTCGATGTATGTATACATTGAAAAAATTTATCATCCAGAAACATATCAAAGCATGTACATAATACTAAAAAAACATACAATCTTAATACACTTATATAATTCACTGTTAAGTAATAATTTAAGAAAAAGCACGTGACGTACATTTTTACTCTTGGACATAAATAAGGACAAAATCGTTGTACAAGTCGTAAAAATGCTTGAAATCGAATGACAATGCTTTTAATGTTTTCTAATACCTGTCGTTGACTGAATTGTCTAATGCAACGCTCAGTCAACTGATAAACAAATAATAATTTTCAACTTGGAACTTCTTATTCGCTGGACTTTTAGCCCCACTCTACATTCAAAAAATATGGATTTCTTATATTATACCAGTAAAAACATTAGTATGAGAGTCCTATATTATTGCCAGCGTAAATTGCATTTCACTGAAGTAATTATTGGTTGTATTAAGTTTGTATGGAACAAAGTAAATTGTAAGGTAAACATTATAATTACTACGAACAATTAAATACCGGTAAAAATATTAATACATTTAATTTGAGATATACTGTCTTGGTTGTGTAAACACAACAAAAAGTGGACATATCGATAAACACCATTCAAATGAATGTTGATGAATAATATTGTCATATAAAATCATTTTATTTGTTAAGTTTAACGTTTCATATTTTGAATAAATCAATGCTTTTAATAAATTATCAATTCTACAATAAATTCTGCCCTTATGAAAGCATCAATAAATTTATTAATTCTAAAGTTTTTGATTTTTATATTAATGACATGAAAGATTTGAATCGATGTTAAGGAAACTCTTTACATTATAATGAATCCTTTTTTAGGTTTACGAATAATAACTATATACTTCATACAATATATAATATATAATAAACAATACACGATATACGATATACAATACACAATACACATAATATACAATATAAAATACATATATTTCGCATCATATACAAAGTAACAAATAACTTCATTATTCACAAAAACTCCACTTTATTACCGAACAATCTAACATCGCCGGCTCAAACGTATCCGATCCAGATATCTCGGGCGCACTGCCCGTCAAATTTAATCAACGTTCCACGCGAAGGAATTACCAGCGGCCGTTCCTTGCTGCTCTTTGTTTTCGTCGTGCTATGAGCGAATGAAAAATTGCGAGTCGCCTTCAAACGACGTTGACGACGACAGAAGCGAAGAGGAGAGCAATGCAGGCGGAGAGGCGCGCGAATGAATTTACATCGACGACACGTACAGCACACACTGTATCTGTATCGAATTCCAATATTCGAATGTCGGCCGATCGTACACCAGGGACGGCCCCTTTTTCTCCGCCTATTACATATTCGAAATGCCAACGAAGTTTTACCTGACTGTCATTTTCATCCGTGAGCGATCGCAATCTTTTCCACTTTATCCACGGGCCGAGCAGTTTCATTCGAAATTTTCGCGACCACTTTATTCGGTATCGCTCGGTCACCAATATACACTGTGCCCCCTTTAAACCTATAAATGCAATTATTTCTGGAATTATTCGTTATTTAAAAAATGTGAAATGAAGAAATCTGAAAGCAATTTTTCCTGCTTTAACACATTGACTGTCCGTTTTCATTGTTTAGTTTTCATTTGTTTAGTTTTTCATTTCAATTTGGAAAACTAAACAAATTTAAATATTTATTCTTAAGTACATTAAATTCAACTGAACAATACAGAATTGTTAATTGGTGATGAAATTTTGGGATTACAAATGTAAAGCTCTGATTAATGAATTGAAATGGTAAGAAATATAAATTTAATTTAATCCAAAATATCAGGTTTCGAAAACTGTTGTTTAAAAGATGTAAACAGCTTTTAGTTCTTAAAAATGTTTCCATCAAAATTTCATATACAGTCACTTTTGAAACTTCATTGTATATAACGTTTTCGCCCGAAAATAATTACCAAACAATTACGTTACGTATAATCTTATTTTTAATGAATATTGCTTTAGCCTGAACACATTGTGGTTTGTGAGATTTAAGATAAAACAGGAAATGTGTGGTAACCAAATGAAGTAACTTTAAATGAAACCTTGTAATTAAATCAGAAAAGGATTCCTAAACCCTCAGAGCTGCTGTCGTTAATTGCACTTTACCCTTATATTCTGGCAGGAAAATGTGTTAATAACTATATGTGGAGTCCTGTGCATTTGCCATTCACGGTGGCTTCACTTAATAACGTTAAATTGCTACCAGCGTAGAGAGACACGTTAAGTGAAATGAGAATGTCACTTTTATATTTACAATAGAAAGTAAATCTATAAGGACAATTGCAAAAATCAAATATTTTTCATAATACTGACTGACGATATTTAATTATTTAGGACTTCCGTAAAAAATATACTTTGAATTTATAAAAGACAATAAATTGTCTAATTGTAGGTTTTAAATCACATACAGTGTTGCTACAAATTTTCCAAAAATTTGATGTAAATATTAAAATTATTTGAAAAGTAAAAAAACTTGAGAAATACAATAATTCAAACAAATTATACAATTTTGAATAAGTAGAAACATTTACTAACAATAAAATTTTGGTAATGTTTATTTTAAAAAGTATTTTTGCATGATAATAAAACTATCTTTCTATTTATATGCAATTCAAGATCAATTATTATCATTTTTAACCTATTCAATTCTTTACCAAAATGAGACTTAATGCATTTGCAAACAATAATTCTATTAAAGTACTATTAAATTTACAGTAATTTTAATGAACATTAAAAAATTGATAAAATTTCAATTATACAAGTTTTGTTTCTATAAAACCCCCTAATAGTGGTGATACATGAAAAAGACTTCTATGCCCTTTGAGAACCTGTTTTCTTCTTTCGTAGAGACTGTTGAATGTTTTAACACTCGATCTTATTAATCGTTTCTTCTTGTTCGTTTCTGTTAACAGATCGGTGTTTGGAAGTCCTGGGAAAAGGAGGGTCTCGACATCAAAGACATCGTGTGGCCTGGAAACACCCATACACCTCCTCAAGGAGTTCCGGAGAAGTTTAATTTAAAAATAACTTTCCTGGAGGAACCACCCTACATCAATCTCGCACCGCCGGATCCTGTGACTGGAAAATGTTTGGTGGATCGTGGCGTTCACTGCCAAATAGCCAAGGCATCGGAAATTGCCGAGTAAGTTGAACAAATTGTCAATCATACCGCTGCGGCGCTGTTTGAATCGTTATTGCCCGATTAGAATCGTATTGAATCAATACTATTAATTCCAGTTAGCAAATTATATGACCGTGTGGATACAACAGTACGATTAATTTATATAAAAAAAATTTGAATATTCATTTCATACATTTTGAAATAATACATAGTATTTACTTGATGTTGTACAAAGGTATTAATACTATAGTATTAACATATTCGCATTGGGCGATTTTTGGTAAAACGTTGCTATAGAACGGGGTATTTTAATGATATAAAAATAGTTCGACATATGTGTTTTAAAACCGCGATAATTATTTTTGTAACTAATATGTAATATGACATATAATCTAGTCTGTTAATATATTTGCATTGGGAAACGAGAATTCTAGATGACGTTTTAAAAACGAGAATCCTCGTTTTCTGATGGAAATGGGTTAATACTTTAGATTATATTTTATTATTAAAAAATGATACGCACTCTATCATTATAGATGGAATTTTTATTGGTTTTATATTTAATAGTATTACGTTTAACAAAGTCTTTTTTTTTTACTTAATAGCAATAAGTTTCAATTTACGGTATATTCATTTATTACATATTGACTCTATTACTGATAGCTGGTGAATATTTGTCTACTAAATATAGTCATTTTTAGATATTAATAAATGTTGAAATCAAACATTAAAACATATAACACAAAATGCAGGAAAGTTTAAAAACATGTCCAAGTTTCATCAACATGTTACAAGAGTTTGCGTGTAACAATTAACTTTCATAAACACAAAGCAAACGAGAGTAGGAAACCATTTTCCGAGATAACCGTGAAACGTAGACTGGAACAATTGTTGCTAAATGAGTGCAAAACACATAATGAATTTTTTTCATGAGAGCTCGTATATATTTGATGAAATTGAATTTAAATAGAAATATTTCAAGGTTACACAAGTAACCTTCGACCAAAATATTTAGCTTCGTACCTGTGATTTATTTCTAAACAAGGTATTATGTGCACAGGTAAATTATTACAACCACATCATCTGGACATATTGAATGAAGGGTTTAATTATCATAGTTACAGTATGTTTGGCCAACCAGCGTTAATATTTGACTTTCGAAATCCGGTCAATAGATAACTAATTAAGGGGTGTATGGCCACAGATAGAAAGTTCTGAAGAATTAATTATTAATTCATTTTTGCCTCTTTTTAAATTCACATTTTGTTAGCTTACAATATACGAGTCTAGTTGTTTTAAAGGAAGAAAATAATTTTTAAAATTTTTAATTATAATTAGTGTTGGTATTTATGGGTTTATAGGAAATGATTTACTCCTAGGCGGACGTTAAAAAGTTAATTCTATTTGAAAGAATATTTAGTGCATATTTAATTTATGAGAATTTATGAGAGTTATACAAAACATTCACAACGTACACTATACATTAATTTATGTTGATAATAATAAGCTAATGATTCTCATACAAGATTATTGCAAAAAGAATATATAGTACCGACACTTTATCACAAACTATTTGAAACATTGAGACATAATAATTACATGTTCTAAGGTGAAACAGCTGCTTAAAGTGCTGGAAGGTCTAAAACACGACGTCATTGTTATTAATCCATTCTTGGTAAGAATTAGAATTGTAAAGTACCATAAAAAAATTTTCAACTTTCAGCGTTGTCATCGGTAGTTTCCTTAAAAGACTTTAAAGTTGTCTAATTGTTTTTTAATCATCGTAAACATTACCATTTGAAAATAGTGAAAAAGTAATACCGCTTAAATTTCTTTATAAAAATGTAATTCCACATAAACACCTTCTAATTACAAATCCCATAAATACTATTCAACCTCCGTACCAAAAGAACAAACTCTATCCCGAGGCGCAAGATGAACCTGCATTTATTATATTTATCCATTCACCGTGATATTACCATCCCATTAACGCCCTTATATTTCACACCGCGGACCTTGGCTGCCATGTTAGTTTGTCAGGGAGTCGGTAATTCATTTCCGGGTTGCACGGTAACCGTGTTAGCTCGGTCAGACGTTTAACTGACTTCGTCAAAAATGAACGACGGAAATTTCATTAGAAGTTGCGATCGCGGCGTGTCTTTCGCAGAAGGGATTAGAAAGACAATGCGCGGCTGCGCGTGTGCTCCGAGGAGCGAAAGGCAGAGAGTGAAATTGATAAAGACGAAGGAACAGAGAGAAAGATAGAGGTAAAAGAAGAGAGAAGAGAAAGACATTGAGAAAAAAAGAAAGAAGAGGATAAAGGCCATGGAAAGGAAGAAAGTGTCAAAGAAAAAGAGATAAATGTACAGACAAACAAAGAAAAACAAAATGAAACAGTTGAAAAGAGCGAGAAGCAAAGGAAGTCAGGGAAAAACTAAGAAAAAAAGATAGAAGCGAATAGAAAGGGGAGGCAAGAAAGTGAAGGACAAAGCAAGAAAAAAGAGACCAAGGGAGAGGAGCAAAGAAATTACAGGACAAAGTAAGAAGAAAAGAAAGCCAATAAGAGACAGACAATGAAAATAGGAAACAATAATAGGTAGGGTCAAAGGGTGACGCATAAAGAGAAAGACGAAGGGATATAGAGAGAGAAAGAGAGGCAAAAAGCTGGAGTCGTAGCAAAAAGGGTGATGGAAGTTCGTAATGCCGCCGTGGAGAGAAACAACAGGGGCGAGGAGAAGTTGGCAGCACGGGGAGAGGTTCTCGCCGCGATGAAGCGGCCCGGAAAGAATAATGGGTAATAGCGGGCCTCGCACGGCTGCCGGCCGAAATTGAATTCTCCTCGTGGAATTTCACGACGGAAACTATGAAGTTACGCCTTGTAAATTATGCTCCCGAGGCGGGCGACGAGGACGCGACGCGCGGCGCCCTAACACCCGGTAGCTCCGCCATGCTACTTCCATTTACGTGCTTCCGTTTCATTGTCTCGAGCCGCGAGACCGGAAAACTCTGATTAGTAATAACGGCTCCGTAGCAGATCACGGCTATGCTCGACGAATGTGTAAACGCGAAAGCGTTGAAATTCGCCGGGACTGTTAGCTACTGCGTCGCGTCGTGAACTCTCCTCCCTCTGGTCACGCGTCCTCTTAGCGAGGCTTATAGAAATTGTATTAGGATGATGCCCCGCATGCATCGCGGAACAATTCTCCGGGTGGAGAAACTTGGCGAGAAGTTGGGATCGATGAGATCCAGATGCTGGCTGCTGAATATACAGCACGGCCTCGTAATTATTCGGACGACTTTGAACGGAGACACTTGGGGGAGTGTTTGAAGCGTAGAGATTATCAGTTGTTTCCTGAGAATTCTGTATTGATTTATTTGGCACGTTGTTTCCCTTAGACGATGGAGAAATTTTGTGGGAAGGTGCTGCATTTGAAAATTCTTATTGCTGTAATATTTCTCGCCAACGTTCGGTCAGTTAAAGTATTTCAGCTAAGGAATTTCATTTTTTTGGGGTTATTTGAATTGTAATATGAAGTTTTTGAAGAATAGTTTCGTTTTTTTATGAATGTAATCGAGAATAAAGCTTTGTTTCCAATTTCAGTTGTGGTTATTGGCGGCTTTCTCTTCTTAGGTTCAGTATATGTTCATCGTAACCCTTTTCTGTATTAAACGTCTCAGGAATTCGTGTCTTGTTCGAACGTTCCTTTTAATTATTCAATATTTTTAGATCACACGTAAAATAATATTGGGTCTCCAATATAGTAACTACGGTTTTATTAAAATTTTTATATTTTTAATTTTAATGTTGTCGATTTTATAAACTTTATTATAATAATAACTTTACACAATCCTTTTCAAACTGTGTATAATCAATTTTTCAACGTTATGAACCTTGCAAAGGTTACGCGTCGCATCAATCAGGGCTTTAATTATCTATCTTGTACATTATTATCGATTCTTATTAGGTCGTTGTAGTACAGAAAGATTTTTAATTATTAGTGTCTTAGAAACTAGATTAAAACTGCAATATCGGTATATACCTACTTTTGAATTTCATCACATTGTAGGTTATTAAATCATCCTTTAACATGTTCGCTACCATTATTTGTTTAGTGACGATTTTCTCAATTGCAATATTCCATCGAATACAATAAATTATCTACATAAAATATTGAAAAACAGCAACTAAGAAAAGTTATCGAGTTCTTAAATATAATATCACACCTTACAACTTTAAGACTATCTGTCAAAGTGATGGATGTTAGTTTTCTTATTTTGCAATTACTGATATTTTAAAAGTATTCAATATCTGTAATAAGTCTGAAAATAAATAGTTTCATTTAAAAACTATAACAAATGTCTGAAGAAATGGCAAAAAAATGTACTGTTACAATCTTTATAACGATGACGTATCAACTCTAATAAATTCTAGGTAGTTCTAGTGTTAAAATAGAATTAATTTCATTTTATTTATGTAAAGTATAGATGTATAATCGTCACAAATACATGACGTTGGCAGCGAACGTATTAAAGTATCTATTATATGTAATCAAAGAGCTCGTAAAGCGAAATACAAAGAAAGTAGATATTTCATGTAATTTCACCTCTCCTTTGCAGGAACAGTCTCGTTCCACATTAAATTACCACGGGAGGTCGATCAAATACCGAACAATTTCGTGCGACACTTCAAACAGGGACGAAGGTGTAGTTCCCCAACTTCAGTCCGAAACACGATTAACGATAAATCAGCGAATTACGTGAACGACGTTAGCAATTGGATCGGAAGAAATTCAATTTGCAGAGTTGTCGATGTGCGTAACGAATCAGTTGCAACGAAAATTCAAATAAATTAGAGAACCGTCCATGGGAACCATGATCGTCAACGTTAAACGTTTTTTGATAACATTTTAATGGCTAACCGTCCCGACTAACTTCCTAACAAGTGCAGGGGTCACAGAAATTGAAATTCCTTTGGGAGGAAATGTGGTTAGAACGTGTGACGACGAAATTCATGACGAGGATTAAGCGCGAATCAATTTTCTGCTCGAGTCGTTCGACGACTGCGCGATGGGCGAACCGAAACGTCGTTACATTTCCGTACTTTTGAACGTAGGTCGCTTAAGGTCGAATTAACTACCCTATACATCGCTTTTGTAGAACATTTGAAAACCGATTTGAAGAATATCGAATTTTATAAACGTCATTTGGCTGGTGTTTTTAACGATTTTAATTGATGCAATTATACGAATACGCCAGAATTTTATTTATCTGTATTTCACTTGTATCAATAAACTCGTGTTAAGTTCAAAGTACGCGAATTCAGAACTGAACTTTTATTGTGTAAACTAATTATCTAATGGTGGATTTAGTTATACGAACGTACAACGTTCACAAAGAAAATTATGTTATTATATATTATTAATAGAATATTACTAGTTGTAAATACTATTAATTATTTTTTAATGAATTATAGATACTACCTTATCATTACTTTTATAAACTACACGTTCAATAGATACAGATGTACATACGTGTTGAACTCCAATTTTCTAAACAGCAGTTTCTATTAGCAGAATTGATAAGTATATGTAGTAGAAAAATTTGGTGGAACTTTATGATACAGAGTATCCCAGGTTTTAATGTTCAAATTTTGTCAGTATATTCTATGGCACTAAATAACGAAAAAATGTTATTTAAACATAGGTCACATAGAGCTTTATTATAGAAAGTTATAACAAAAATACAGATTGTATCTTTTTTGTTATATTATATGATCAGTAAAGTGAATTTTTAGTAGTAATAATAATTAATAGTTTTATTCAGTAATTTAAAGAAATATATTTAATTACTAGCTTACAACATATCATAGATATTTAAAAAATACGTTCATTTGTTACATGTTAATCCCGTTCCGATTTTCTCATTCCCTTTATAACTTTCATGTATTTAACACTTATATACATATTTATAAAATATTCATTATTCCTCAAAAATGCAAATCGCTTTTGTACAATTATATTGTTCCTATTAACCACTTGTCAAACACTTTTTCAGTTGTCAATATATTTTAACATGGTCACACATTATTTCATTTCGTTAATTTAATTTTAACTTTAACACAGTTTCACCGGAAAAATACGAATGTCGCTGCT
Organism: Nomia melanderi; assembly: GCF_051020985.1. Classification (NCBI taxonomy): domain Eukaryota; kingdom Metazoa; phylum Arthropoda; class Insecta; order Hymenoptera; family Halictidae; genus Nomia; species Nomia melanderi. The sequence goes on from NC_135005.1 coordinate 3,090,614, forward strand.
ATATGATCGGATAACGAAGGTTAAACCACACAGCGGTCACACCCTCGCTTTATATTCAAATTAAAACGAAATTGCTCTCGGTCTCCAAGTATATTCTTCATTTTCTAATTTCCCCGCACTTGGTTCTCAATTAATCTTCGCGTTGATCATGCCCACGTTTTACTAGACCCTCCAGTTCAGAAGAAAATTGTACGTCTGCGGAATGTTTTTCTCCTTTGACGTGCAATTTCGTCCTGGTCATAGGATCTCGAAAGAGGATCGGCCCTGTTTCGTTAGATGGGCTGATTATAAAACGGTGGGAAAGGGGGAAATTCGTATCCTCGGGGGAGATTACTTCGGTTCTGTTGTAATTAAAAATTCCGCTTGTCAAGACGGACTCACTTGCAAGTACAAGACCGTGCAAAGACGAAGGAAACGTGGATCGTTTGCTCGGTTGTCATTAAAATAGCAACGAAATCATGCATGGAGACGGTAATTAACTTTTTACTGTCGAATGTGGCCGTATGGCGACTTCGAGCTTCGATATTTAAAATTCAAAACTGCGGAAAAATTATTTAATTATTTAACTAATGAGAAACTAACACGTGCTTTTTTTCTTTTAGTATTTAAGAGTTCGATGCATAATTCAATTTTTTATGACAAGAAATGTTAGAAGATTAAGACAATCTTGACCGCAAAGAATTAATAGAAAAATGTCGATCGTTAAGGATTAAAAATTTTAGAATAGAAGCAATCGGAGGTTTTAAAATTGTTTATGTACTTATGACTGTCTCTATTAACATTCATTTAAGTACTTCGAATTTATGAGGTTTACTGGAAAATAGGTTAAATTTTGGATTTTGTGAGAGAATTTTTATAATAATATATTTTAATAACAAGATACTGATATAATATTTCGTACATCACAGTAACGTCATTTTAGAAAATTTAAATTTATATGATAGAATGGAATGCAAAATACATAGTAATAAGCATTTGCTATGTAATATGTATATACAATACACAGTTGATAATATAATAAATTTTAACTTCCGGTATCTCACGTCATATTAACTCTTAATTAAATTAAGATCATATTGAAAACAACAGTCTACTGATTTATATTATGATAAACCATGAAATAATCTTTTCGAAAATTATTCGACTCAGGATCAATTTTAATAGGATTATAATCATTACATTAACCCTTCCCAGACAAAAATTTATAAAAATATTAAAAAATATTTTTTATAGAAAAGTAGATTATGTAGCTAAATGTTAAATGCTAAGAGGGAGGAAAAATATATACTAACACTTGTTACCTACATAACTGAGTTATTACTTTTATTCTTTTATAACGTTTTCAATATTAAATTTCATAATTATCCCTTACATATCTATTTCGTTGCTCGTTGAAAACAGCATAAGTAATATTTATATAATTCTTTCCTTCACATTAACAATCTGGTTATCAGCCATAATTATTATTTCCATGAAATTTAAATTATTAAATTTATATTCCCTAGAACAGATTTCAATCAACTAAAATACAAAGTATTAGATTGTATTATTCTTATAAATGTAGATTAAATTGCAAAATTGATAAAACAAAGTATGTATTAAATAAACTTTATTTAAATAACTCGTTTTTATGATTGGATGATGTTTATTTAATAAATTATGTCCAAAGAAGGACATGTTTTAAACAGAATAAATTTCATTTATAACCAGATTCAGAGGGATTGAAACAGATCAATGTAAATAAAAAATGTTATCGATTAGAAAACAAAAAATAAATGCTTTGAACTTTAACGCACGGTGTGAATTTTTCTAACAAAATTTATGTTGTTTCCTTTGTCCTAAAGACAAAGAAAATTAAGCGTTCCTCATGTTTTTAAGAACAAATTTGAAATTTTCCATTTCCGTGGCGAGATATTTCTTGTTTTCCACTTTTTTAGACGCAACATGCGAATTTTCCGGGAAACACTATTCATTACAATCAAGCAGGGAACCATTTCCGAGACGAATGGGGCTGAAGTAACATCATTTTCAACCTCGCAAACGCAAGAGTCACTGTTCATCCATTAACTTCATCTCTTCTTCCTGAATCTGCCTTTCTCTGTATATTATCTTTCCAAACACAAGTACATACACACCATTGTATTCGGAGTTTTTATCAAACGCTACGCTCGCGATGAAAGTAAAAGAAATATAACGGGATCGATTTTCCTTTTACGGTTCAGTTAGATATCGCCCTGATCGAACTAGGGGAGAACTTTACGATTCTTCGTATAGAAGTCCGGAAGACTCTGAAAACTACGCTCGCTGAAAATGATCCACATCGATAAGCTATTTCTTTCGCCGTATCCATTCGTTCTATAGTCCTCGAATCAACTGCTCATAAAACGGACCTTTATACAGGATGTCCTGCAACTGGTGGTAAATAGCAGAGACGTAATTCTGCCTAGAAAGATAAGTCGTAAACATGTAATAAAATTTCTCATTTAAGGTCTTGTTTTCGAGGAACGTAAGATTGAACGTTGTTGAAGTACATGTACATGCGGTTGCTTAAGATACGATAAGTGAACTAATTGTAAATGTGACTGGTTTAATTGGCAAAAGATTTATTGTTATAGTGATGTTGTAGAATTTATTACCATTATAATAATTGTAGCAGTATATTATTCTATTATTCTATTATTATATTGTTATATTGTTATATTATTATATTATCATATTATCATATTATCATATTATCATATTATCATATTATCATATTATCATATTATCATATTATTATATTATTTACCGCAATAATTCTACATTTATCATTTATTTTCACAATCGCACATATATTCAGATATTTCTCAATATCCACGGATCATTATCCCAAACGGAAATTCAAAATAAAGGTATTCTATATTTTGACAACTACCAAACGTAAGAAAAAAAGAGCAACGAGGCTTCCGTTAAACGTAATATAATAACCACGTACGTCGATCAGTAATCTGATAAAAGCCGCCCAAAGATTCTCGTGTTGAAGTGATTCAATCTCAGCGGGTGCTTTCGACATTTTGGTCTGAATTAGAAAGGATAACGGAAAAAGAGAGAAAGGCGCGAGGACATTGCAGAGTCACCGTCGACGAAGGATAAACGAGGCGATCAACCTAGAGAAAAACGGGTAAGAGATCTATCCGTCATGCCGGTACTTAGATCCTGGCATTCGTTCCCGCGACACGTACTCGCGGTCTCTTCATCTCTCGGAGGATTAGCATGAGCTAGAAATTCCCGAGGATCATCGAACAGCGCGAGCGGGCGGGTGGCGTGATTTCAAGCTCCGCGCTCTGTGTAAACGCTGTACAGTCCTCGCGGCGCCCCCGCGAATCGAGTTCACGGATTATGCCGGCCGAGAACACCCCGGTTTGGATTAAAACCTTGCCGGAACCACTCGTCGCTATGGAAATAAACGTAATGCTCGGCCAGTGATATTGGCAAGGACTATAACTGTGATAATCTGGCCTGCCGATCTGCACGCAAATTTGAATGTTTAAGAATATAATTAGAAAGATTGGATTAACGTGTTATTTACCGGCAGTGGTTGAACTTTATTTAAGATTAATAACGAATGCTTGACACTAAACGTACGGCAACCGGTTGTATGACCGGTTTGAAAATTTGATTGAAAATTTAGCGTTTTCCTTCAGTCTTATGTTCTCTAATGTTCCTCCGATTATGTTGTTGGTTTAATTTTTAAATAGGTGGTATTGAATCGTTAACCAGTTAGCTGTTACGACCTTTTTAAAAAGTGTGTACCCTATCCTGGTATGTGTACGTGTTCGTATCTACAAATAATTTGTTGAAAAACTTTCATTCAAGTAATGTATACCCGTAAAATTGGTTGTTTTAGGACGAATATACTCGTTACAACACAAAACCTTGCTATTTCGTGTATACTCGTCAAAAACAACTAACTGGTTAAAGGTAAAGAAATCTCGTCCTAATATACCATCACGTATTTTGTAATATTTTCTATCTTCGTATAATATTCTGTAAGTAGTGCCGAGTTCAACGTTAATGATATTGCTATTACGTTTGAAAGACATAAAGAATTAATAAGGAGGCAAAAGATTAAAGAAATATTTAAAGCCTCTGGTGAGACTCTTTCCAAAGGACGGTTTATCTTCTATCCTTCAAATAGCAGCACGTTCTTCTGCTTTGCGTAATACGTAACGTATCTGGAAACTTCAGCACTGATTAACTTTAGCTTACAGTAATTACGTGCTCGTAATAAGGTTACATAATTCAAGTGTTCATGCAAAAATCCATAGACCATCAGCTTTTACTGCATTCTTTCTTTTATCATTTTAATCCTTTACTCTGTAATAAGAACTCAGACTCATAATGAAGACTTTCAACACAATTTAACGAACATCGCAATTTTTTATTAATACTAGAACTACAGTACCCGTTGAAATGACGAATTTTAGTTTTCTTAGTTTGCAATTATTGATATTTTAAAAGTATTCAATATCCGAAATGGTTTTAAAAATATACAGTTTCACTTAAATATTATAACAAATATCTGAAGAAACTGAAAAAAAATATTGTTACAATCTTTATAAGGATTACATATCAACCTTAATAAATAATCGAAGTGGAATGTTATTTTACTCTTATGAGTGTAATTCTTTCGAAGATGACTATATTTTCTTTGAAACGCATATGAATAAAAACTAAAGGAATTAGAATACCAGATTTGGTTTATAGATAAACTTTATTTATTTTCTTACAAAATAATCAGCAAGAATTAAAATTACAAATGAAAAACGTCAATTGTAATTGTAATTGTATCAATTGTTTACGCAAGATAAGTGACTATCTCTCTCGTACGGTCATCTTCCCTGGAATTATTCTACTACTTTTTACTGTAACCCCTTGCCGTACAATAACAAACGAGACTGACGATGACGATTTCCAGACTAATTTAATAAAACTCAATGTTGTTTATTGCGCATAGATCAAATTGAAAAACTATTCTGCTACCAATTAATTATCTTCAACGTAAATTTTCATTTGCAGTGAAATGGAAACTTTCTTTGCGTTTCTTTCAAATTGTTGACAGTAAAAAGTGACATCAGCTTAGGAATAAAAGAAAATAATACGGTAAGGGGCTAAATAGTAGAGAAAAGTTGTACGAAACCTGGAAACTGGGTCAAGCCGGGTACCATTGTTTTTTATAAGATAAGAGCTGCAAAATGCAGCCAAAACGTTTCATCACATTCGGGTGATCCTCAAGACATTATCAAATGAATCCCAGAACTGAGGTCATTATAATGTTTAATGCAGACGGAGTTAATTTTAAGTTGAAAAGTTTCAGCATTTCGGAGGTGAAGTAGTTACTTTGTAATTGTTTTTTACATGTTAGCATTGAAAAATCCATTTGAGAAAATGGTTCATTCTATAGTCTTTACAGAATATTTTGTTAATTTATTCACCTCTCTATCACATATCGAAGCAGAAATATTTAATGTGTAAGGCAAAACCGGATTTCCAAATTTTTCAGATATTCACCACAATGGCGGACGAGGGTAACATTTTTTAACTTGTGACAACAAAAATAGCGATTTTTGTTTAGGTAGTAATTGAGACTAATATATAATTACATATAATTATAAAGACTATATTATATTGTAGGGCTACTAAAATAAAAACTAAGTCCGTAGTCAGGTTAAATATATTTATTACGCGATGTGGCTGTAACGAGGAACAGCGACTAACTGCTTTTCCTCAACGCTTTTCTAAGAAGGAAAACTCTTCAGACGAGGGCGTACGTGACCCAGGTCCTGGTGGTCCCCTTGGTCATAAATTAGTCAATGGGCCTGGACTATCTCTCATCATCTCTATATTATAAAGACTATATTATAAAGACCATTATATATAATTAAGATTAATCAATTTTTTATAAATACGACAAAAGTTCCTAAGTCCTTAATATAAATTGTTGTAACTTAGTTTAACATATATAAAATCCTTAGTATTAATTAGTATACGCTAAATTAAATTACAACAGTTTCATATTTGTTGAAATTGTTGAAAACAAGTTTTTTACTATTTCTTCATTTATGAGAACAAAGATTTTATAATTATTTTATATTTTATATTTCTTCTATAGGGCAAAACTTTTTTTTGCATACCTCCGGTAAATCTTATTTTGTTGTAAACAAAATCATTTTTCCTAAAAGGAATCGTTTTTCTCTTAATCCTTAAAGATCGACAAAAAGATTTAGACTTCGAAGTTTTTTTGCCATCCAAGTTTTTAATACGAACTGAAATATTGGGCGGAAGCAAAAATTTTGACGTCTTTTGTACGTGATTAACAAACACTGTTTTTTTCTGAAATAAATAACATCTGTTTCTAAACCATTATAACATATATATTTAAGTATGTACGTGAATTTAACCTTTAAATATAGAAGCCTAAAAATGATCGAGTAATGTTAAATATTCTCGTTTATAGAAAATAATAAGAAAATTTATTGTATTTATTTATTTTTACTTATTTAAATATTTCTACATAGCAATAGTATTAATTATATAACAAAAATCTCAATGGTTTCAAAATTCGTGATATTTTATATCGGGGCCTGTGAGACGAACGTCCATGCTTAAGGGATAGCGGATACTTCTTCCTTCGTTTTTTTTAAGAACGTCAGAACTTTTGCATCAACCCAATAAATTACTGCTCCAGTTCTGCCCCACTTCCCATAGTATAAGTTATTTCGAAAAAAGAGCTTTCTTACCTATATTTATTTGACTTCCCTTCTTGCTTAGTAGAACACGACACCAAAATTTTAGTACTTATTTCCTTAACACCTTGTATACCATTCGAACCCGCCACTTTGTTTTGCTTTTGGTTGGATCGTCAGGCGGTAAAGTTTAAACCGGGAACTAGTTCACGGTGACGAGCACGAGAAGAAAGTCGGGGCTACTGCCCTAACGACTAAAGATTGAAGTTTAAGACACGAAAACTCTTTCCCTATTTCGACACCGCTGTCCGACATAATTTACGCCAATGCCCCGCGCGGAAAGCAATCGAGAAGGAGCGTCGGAACTACGCAAACACTTTCGCGATATTCGGGAGCAATATTCTTTCGAGTTACTGAAGTTCCTAGCTTTCGGTGGGAAACGCTCTCGACACGATTTCAATTTAAACTTCCGTTTTTTTTAACGAAACACTTGAGAAGCCTGCGAAAGGCAGCTAGAATTTAGCCGCCCTCCCGGTAATTCTCGCCTGCGTTAAATTAATAAAAGTCGAATTACTTGTTTTTACTTGACTTTTGCTGCACGCGTACAGTTAGCAACGAAAGTATTTGAATAGCATGCTAAGAAATAAATTATCATTAAAGAAATTCTTCACTGTGTATTGCTACGTATTGAGAAAACAATTTTTTAAATATTTAGTACTATGCAAATAAATTATGAAACATTTATTGTGCTAGTTATCGAAACAAGTAATTGAAAGAAAAAAATTTCATGTTTATGGTTTGGAACGTGTAAATGTCGGCTTCAATAATATGGAATAGAAACCATAGGGTTCTTTTTAAGAGTTATAACGCGACATTAACAGGACGTTTCAAAGTCACGTCGCCATCAAATACCTCCCGCTGTAACATGTAGTGTTTCATACCCTGTAACTTTTATTTGACACATCTGTTCGACACATCTGTTTGATATATTTTGGTGTCCTTGATTCGTTCCTTATACATTTATTTAAAAGCAAAACCTATTTTTATCTCGGAGACTATTGAGAAAAAATTCATGCGATTTTCTTGTTAGCAGTGTTTGTATCGAATAAGATATCTTTACAAATAACTTTACAAAAACGTTGTCTGTGTTTAAGATTTAAGAACCCACACGAACTTTTTCTGGTACCAAATATATTACTTTCTATTAGGTATTAATAATATTTATATGATAGAGTAGTTTTTGTAAAAAGAGTAGACCATCTCTCTCAGACTTACCTCACTGTATCTATTGTAAATGTACATTGTAAATTCGTGTTTACTTTCAGTGTTAAATGTTGATAATAAAGGGATATTACTCGACTGCATTTAAACGGAATGAATTATATTAATAGTTGTTAATTTCAGTTTTAAAGAAAATGTTACGAACTACTTCGAAACAAGTCCAGATGCCGACTAAATTTTGAGAAAACAGCTTGCAACATTCCATTTGGCTCATCTCGTACACGTTAATTCTCAGAGTTACGGTTTCATAGCGAACAGTGAGATTATATAGGAACATATATTTGCCAACATTTTTACAAATAATTGTAATTTTATTGGTACCCGGTAATTAATTAATAATTCCAACTGTGTTATTTATTAAAAAATAAGTTTTCTGAAAAGACTTGTATGATTGAAATCAATTTTTCTATCTAACGTTTTAATTCGTTCACACGTTTGCTACCAATGTCGTTTCTGGTGATAATCTTGTTTCAGCTGGAATATTTTGTTAAACTCAAACAAATCTTCTAAACAATATATTGAAAAAATGAAACTAAAAGAAATTTGTTTAGTTCCTGAATATAATCTCATATTTTGAGGCTTTAAATAATATAGCATTAATTTCATTTCCTTTGTGTAAAGTATACGATTGTTATCGTCAGGAATATGTCACGTTGATAACGCACGTGTTAATAAAAATGAGGGAAAATAAATAATATTTTAAATCAATTCGCATTCGACACGTGGAGCGCACAGAGAAAAAGGAAAGAGTGAGATATCGATCGTTACGTGTAGACACACGGAATAGTAATTAAGAAACTGAAGTTGGCATGTAAAATCGGAGTCGGTAAACATCGTTAATGGAGAACAACATAGTGTATGCCACGAAGCTGGAGAGGTTTCCCATGTTTACAAGCCTTTAATTGTTCAGATATTACATCGATTCCACAGGGGTGATCAGTCTGAGGCGTGTATAATGGAAATTTCACCATTTTATTGATCGTTGAAAATATGAAGACTCAGGCCTTTTGAATGCTTAAATTTTTTATAATAATGTACATAATGATTTCAATAAACTTCACGAAAATAAAAGAATACATTTATCTTAAAAGTAATAATAACTTTCGCATGAAAAATAGTACAAGAATAAACACATTCAATTATTACGTAACGCTGGATATTTATTAATATTTAACTTAACTTTATTTATCTTCATTGCTAGTTATTATTCATTATTAATGTTTAATTTAAGTTCTTTACCATCGAAATATTTTTTACATACAAATTGCCTATTGAAAATGTTCGGAATTTTGGAAGCGAATAGAAACTTCATATGTTTTTATTTGAACGATTCAGTAAACAACTCTTTGATAACGTTGGTTGTTCACGTATAACCGATGATGAATTGTTAAATTTTTATTATGAAGGATATCGATTAATGATTTGGGCACGTTTCATAAATTTTGGAACATGCAACGACTGAAATAAGGATTAACTACACTTCCATTACTTAATTTGAATATTCTGTTAATAAATTGATACAAAAATCTTAATAAAAATTAAGACATTATTAATGTTATTCTTCTTACAAAAATTAAAGACTTTAAAAAATGATTACAAATTATGAATTGATATTAAAGCAACAACTAATTGTATTAAATTGTAATTAAAGAATAAACGATAATTTGTATAAGAACAACTTTTAATATGTAATTTTACGTTCACAGAAAGAATTTTCTTCAACTTGTATGTTTATAAACTTGGTTTGTATTATGTCTGGCCATTGTACGTCATTTCTACTTTCCACAACTATTAGTCATAACTTAAAATTATCTACTGTTTATATTTCATCAAAGTTGTTTTTTATTAACCATCACTACATATTAAGTTATGAGAAACAAATAACAATACACAGTAAAATGTTTATAATGTTTATGAATATTGTCATAAGTGAAACTAACCAATAATAAACATTTAAGACGAATTGTAAATGAAGACACATTTGGGTTACAAATATTCACGTTAGCATGAAAAGAAGTCTTTGTAACATATAATTTGAATTCAAAAATATCTTCAAAATTAAGAAACAGATGACGTAATTAAATCGTAATTACGTAACTCTTTAATCCGATATAATATATCATTATTTGAATCGTTCCTCGAACAAACTAATTAAATCCACTTTGTGAATTTCTTCAAATTTTCACTCCACAGTATGAGGTTTATAATTATAATTAGCTTGCAACACTGAAAATAGATTTCCTTAACTTCGTCGAGTTAATTACTTTAGCGAATGAACTGCTCATTTCTTATACGGAAGCTGCAAGGATATTTTAATTAGGAATTAAGTGGTGGAAAACTTAAATAATAACAAAGAGGATTATTGTACCGTAACATTTTTAATATAATGGATTATCTGCTAAGAAAATCTTCTCTTTAACCTAACCGCAATTTCAAATGTTATATATCTTCGAAGAAACGATTTTTTTCTTTTCGCAATTCAATAGTTAATAAAGAAATAAAATGATAAAATCAAATTTTTTTTGTTTTGTATATTGATGGTGGTTTGTTATCTAAGGTTTCCGTCACAATTTGCAGAAATAGAAAAAATAATTTTGAACACAGATGTACTTAAGAACTTAATACTTCTTTAATTTTCCTTTAAGAGTACTTACTTTTAACGGATTTTCATTCGCCATCTTTAAAACTAAATGAGTGGAAAATCGGACTAAAAAAAGCTTCATTAATACATACGAAAGCTTATTAAGGAATCTCATCTCAAAATTTGGAGTTAATTAATCGTTCTTGACCTGAGTTTTGACCGTAAAAAAGAAAAGTAATTTTGTAGAAAAAAAAGGTTTAAAGTTTTTCAAGATTAAAGTTTTAACCGAACTGTTTGGCTACCAGAATTTGTGTTTGAAGTATCAGTGTATAAAAGTTCACTTGAAAAGATTAATTGTTTCAAATCGTCAGATGGTTATGCCTCTTTAGATGCCTCTGCCTAGATCTAACCCAGCTCAGTTATTTTAACTGGTTTTAATTTTTTTACTTTGCAACTGCTGATATCATTTGGATATCACTGCATCTAGAACTATTAGATCTCATGGTTTTCCCGTAAAACACTATCCGACGTCTTGTACATACTTTTCGTGGTTTCTCTCTCCATTATCGGAGAAGGGGGTGGAATTCATCCTTCTTAAAGCTGCAAGAATCGACAAGACGTCAACCCAGCACAATATAGTTAGAACTTTAGTCACTAAAACAGTCTGCAAAAATATAGTTTGATCTTAGAAGCGACTGGACCTTGGCAATAACCATAAGTTACAATTTTGAATTTTCAATAGTCCTTTCCATATTGTAAGGTGGTCCTTCAAACCTGTAGAAACACTAGTTAGCACATATACCGCAATCTACAACAAAGTTCAACAGATTGAAATCGAGAATAGACGATGAACATTACCATATATTTTTATCAGAAACCAAATTAAAGCAAAAAAGAATTACTAATAATTATTATTACTAATTATTGTTATTATTAGTTACTGTTATTATTATTATTATTAAAGAAGTTTATCTGAAAAAATAAATAATTCATCGTTCAAAGAATTTCTATGATTTTAAGTTTTCAGATGAGGTATATACTTGTCGAATGCAGTTAACTGGTTAAAATCAATTTTAGCGTTTCAATAACGCCTGCACCTTATTTACGAAATTTAATTCAAATTGTTTATCGTGATTCTATTGGGTTGGTGCACAATTTTTGACGTTTCTTTTATAAAAAACAAAAAAAAAGAGTTCTCAACTGTTCGCTGGCTACACCAACGTCAATTTTGAAACTAGTGAAATTTTCATAAAACAGTTCATATTATTGCTATGTAAAGATATTTAAATAAGTAAAAACAAATAAATACAATAAATTTTCTTATTACTTTCCACAAACGAGAATATTTAACATTAATCGGTAATTTTCAGACCTCCATATTTAAAGCTTAAACTCACGTCTATATTTAAATATTATACATGTTACAATAGTTTGAAAACAGGTATTATTTGTTTCGGAGAGGTACATTCTTTTTTAACCACATACAAAGAACGTCAAAGTTTTTGCATCAACTCAATAATTCGACGTTACGAGGTAAAAAGTTAATGGTCAGAAAAGAGTCGTGCAGTTATACTAAGAATCCGTATGACTCGCTGCAGAATAAAAATTGATTTTGAGACGGACAGGGTGGTCTGAAACGACAGAGGAACTGAAAAAGGAAGTAACCGGGTAGCTCCTTGTGATAGCAGGTAGTCGGGTTGGGGTCGATGACGCGGAAAGCGAAAGCAAGTACATAGTAGGTACCACAACGAGGAAACCGTAAAAGACTTTCTGCGCCTGTGAAATGGAAAAGGGATATCGGATGTTAGATTTTTTTTCACAACACCGAACTATCGAAAACACATTTAACAAAGAATTTCTCACCTTACCATCGGAGATATTAGACTATTCGCGAAGTATGTTAAATCAGAAGATTTCATTTTGTCAACAATGATAAGTTTTCATTTTTACAAGTATATACAATACTATTATCAATTTTTAATTTGACAGAATTAAAATGTTCTTATTAAGCAATTGTTATACTTGTCATCGTTAATGTGTAAAATTTATATGCTTATAGTACCTGCAACAGATCGTTTATGCAAATTACAGTGAAATAAACATAACGAGGACTAATAATATTTTTGTTTTACTGCTGATAATCATCGCGTAATGAATAAAATTTGAATCTTTAGAATAAGTTATACAATGATTATTCAATTATTCAGAATCAAATTCATCAATATCATTAAATATCATGTCAAATTATATATATATATATATATATATATATATATATATATATATATATATTTGATTTAATTTTTTAGTAAGCTTCATAAAAACTTTAAGGAAAAATAATGAAAAATTTTTGTTTGTATGCGAAGTAGCTAACTTCAGTCATGCATACCTTAAGGATTTAATTTCTTTTCACTCAAAAAAAATTATTTTATGCCGTGTTTTAAGAATTCTCTATATTCTTGGAACTTTAAGTAATCTATGAAGGAAAATAAATAAACAGTATATTTTAATAAACTCCTTAAAAGAAAATATAAAACTTATCGATCAAGGCACATATAAAAAAATGTGATTAATTGAAGATTTTTTTTAGTTTCTCTGTTATGTGAGATTCACGTCAAACACATTGAAAGGTAATTACTTGTATGAACGCATACAAAAAGCAAACATGTCCATCTGGAAAAAAAATTCTATTTTACTTCAACATCAGTTTAATCGAGTTTCCTTGTACTGTACTCTGATCTTCATCGCCTACTTCATTGAAGAAACCCATATAGGTAATATACATAGGTTTGTAATCAAGATATAGATACGTATATTCAAGACGTAATGCACTACTCGAGGAATATTCAAGATTCATAGTATCTCGTAATTACGAAAATCAATAATGATCTCCCTGAATATTCAGTTTAATCCGTATACAAATTGAACATCTTGAAGACTGATAATTTTAGAACATACTTCCTTAATACTGAACGTGTTCTACATATTAGAAGTAGGTACAATTAATCTAAAAGTACAAGTGTAGAAAAATACTTGTATTGTCCTGCAAAATGTATTTGCTAATAGATGTGGTTCATTCATTACTAATTATTTATAATTTGTATAATAATTAACAGTAAAATTCGAAAATGTGAAGTATATAATAATGTATTTACTTCCTCATTTAATTAATTCGTTTAACATACCCTTAATTGAAATTAATATTAAACATATTTATTGACGATAAATCGTTTTGTAATTCATATCGTCCGGTAGAATCATTTAATTGTAATTATGTCATTTTTAATTAATATTTTACTGAATTCAATGTTCTTTTATACGCTGATATTTATTTGCTGAAATGGTAAAGTAAAGTCTGTTTATTAAATATATATATTATACTCACCAATAGAAACATTTTATATGTTACGAAGTTATTATATTGTTTTATAAATTCATATTTATTTATAGAACGTATGGTAAACTCTATTTCAAGCCTATGTATTGCTATATAGGATGTTCCATTTTCATTTATAGATGCAATTACTCAGAACTCTCTGTTATTTCAAAAATGTCCCAAATGCAATTTATTCTGTTTTGATAAGTTTTCGGCCTGTAAATAACATATTTCCGTAGAGAATACTTGAAAAAAATAGTAGAAACCTTTATGTCTTGTACGTGCGTTCATCTAGAAACAAACCAATTGTAGCTAATTGGTAATAATATTAGCTAATTGAATATAAATATATTATCTCCTCAAAGCAGAAAAAAATAGTAATTAAGACATTTTTTAACGAGTTAACTATGTTTGGCGAGTATGCACGCCATATTAAATCTCGAAATGATACTACTACAACTATGAATTCTGTATCTTTTCAGATAACCATGTAATTCTTCTTTGTTTTGCTTTGTTTTTTTTCATTAAAGTATACTCTAGGTACATTCGTCTTGCATTTGACGAGTATACACTTCATTTTTTCATTTTAATCCGCACAAAACGGAAGATTTTTCAAACTAAATTCCAAAGATAACAGATTAAATGACGTGCAGTTCCGAAGATAACTGCAGTTGTAGATTAAAATTAGACACCGTGTATAATCGAAAATGGGAAGATTTTATATGTTATGTTGACTAGTTTTAAGTCTATAAATGGGTATGGAGATGATAGACACCACGAAAATTTCCCGCTATTTTCGTAACGGTGTATCGAGTGAAAGGCTTTTAGAGATGCATCTTGTTGATAACGTGCCCGGGGAAATGTTAATAGTCAACGATCGATTTTATTTCCGAGGGCTCACGGGATCTTTATAGCGAACGCTTGTCCAGCAGACTAAACTTTTCAGGCTCGATGCGTGTTTATATTCTCCGCGACGTTCGACGTTTACAACATTCACTTCCGAATTAACTTTTTCCTTCCCGTAAAATACTCTGCATCAGAGATGTATGAAGCACATGAACTGCTGTTGAAGTGGCCCATAAACGTTAACCTAGAAACGGCGGGCCGTTAAATGTAACGAAGAAATGGTTTCTTATCTAGCGTGACAAAATTATCTCGTTTACTGCCCCAAGTGCCTTCAGTTTGCTCAAAGTAATAACATAGCTACAAAGTAATAATAATGAAGTATCGATCACATGACAGCGATGAATTTTTTATAATTATTAGATGTCCCAGATAATTATCTTTCATAATAAGATGTCTGTTAATATTTTTCTAAATTAATTTCGTTCTATTGTCGTGACTTCTAACTTTACAGATAATATTGTAGAAGAATTTTGGATATGATTAAAAGACAGCGCAGTTTTGAATTTGCTGAAAATAAACATTATACATGACGTGTGATTTTAATTACTTTGTTACTGTACTTTATGAATCTGACGAAAAGTTTCAAAGTGAAATGAAAGATAAAATTAAAAAGCGAAATCTGATTAAAAGTACAGAATATTTTGAAAGTCCATTTAAAGAATCGTTAATAAACAAAGTACTGGTAAATATGAATCTATGAATTTTTCATTTTAATAATATAGACATTTCCATTTTGTTTTCTGTAAAGTGTATTTCTTAATTTCGTAATTTTTAAAACTAGTATTTTTTCCATTTTCAAAATTATTTTATTTGTAGAAGAGAGAAGATTTTTTTTTAATATCTGCACAAATTTTCTAAAATATAAACACTATTAAAGTTTCTCAAGTTTTACCAATTTTTCACATTCAAATAATATTAAACAATTATTAATTATTATTATTAATAATGTAAGTAATCAAATAAATTTTAAATTGAATAATAATCTTTTTGGATCCCTTCCACTTAATTCGATTTGATAACGATTCCGTAAACTTTGTCGCATCGTTCCAGATTACATCACGTCTTGCAGAATCGTTTGAAATCTCCTTATAGTCACCATATCCATTTACATTACTTAACAGGATTATTCAAATGAAGTCAGACCCAATGTATTCGGAAGTACCTGAACCCTAATATTTCGATATCTAATCTTCGTTAAATCTAATCGGACTGTTCTCAGTCTCGTTACTTCAACAAATGATTGAACCAAACTCTTCAAATTTCAACAGGTTTGTCCAAATCTCCACAGAATTGGGCTTTAGCCGGTATCAAGCTTGAGGATTCGTTTAAGTCGATTGTGGTTTCCTAGAATTGTTTCTCATCAAACGAAGTTCGTTACGGTTTGAAGAGCTTCCGACAAACTCCGCTAAACCGATTAGGAACTTCAAAAACGTGTCTGCAGCAAATTCGGCTTGATTTATGTTTTATTCTATATTAAAATACACATTATTTGTTGAAATTAACGAGAAAATAAGAAATATTTTAATAATCTTGTTCCCGTATAATTTCACACCATTAATATCAAATGACGGAAGCGATTACTTCTTCTACCTCGTTTTACATTTCACTAATACATAAAGAAGCGAAGAGCTTTTAAACTTAAAATGCTCTCTGGCAGTAATCTCTTTTCTATTGAATATTGGAAATAGATATTGTTCTGATGCAGTTCCAATACAATACAAAGAATTAACTTAACTGTAAATAAATAATCGACAAGCCTTCGTATTTTTAATATGCGATAATTTATCGATCAAAATAGTTACAAAACCCATGAGTATTTTTCCTCTTAATATAAAAATTATTAAAAATCTACGTCAATTTTATTCACCATTCTAAAGGCATATAATTTCCAATGCATGTTATTGTTCTGTGTAAAACATAAACACAATTACAAAAAATATAAACTTATATGAGAACATAGTTAATTTTTATTTAAAATGAATATTTTTAAAAGTATGAACATTTTAATTTGCAAATGATAATTTAATTTAATAGAAACATTAGCATTACTTTCAGAATGTGTTTTCTTCGATCTTCAAAATACTTAAAATATAATTATATATTTTAATTTGCAAATAATAATTTAATTTAATAGAAACATTAGCATTACTTTCAGAATGCGTTTTCTTCGATCTTCAAAATACTTAAAATATAATTATATATTTTAAAGACATAATTTTCTTCGTTTGTTCTCTTTCATAGAACAATGTAAGAAGAATAACTTCGTACAAGAAACAATTATCTAGAAATAATGCGTTCAGCGATGATAGAATCTCATTGTTCTTGAAGTGGGAACTATATGGCAGAATGCCAACACAGAAGGAGGCAATTACTGCTAACATACCGCGGAGAAAATGTGAAGCGTAAGGGTACATATACCTTCATTTGATCATTGAAAACGAGTTTCATAGCTTGTTAGTTTTCTTGAAAAACACTACTGAAAATTAGATATGATTTTACTCTAAAAACTATACGATTAAATCTACTTCTAAAATTACATTAATATAATATTGTAAATAGCAAACATTATTTTATATGAACATTATTATATTTATAACGAGAATAATTTTAATCTTAAAAAATAAAACACATAGTTTAAATAACGTATTATAAGACGAGTTTATTATAAAAATAATAGAAAAGTCTCGCAAAGACGACACTATAATGTTGAATTTCCATTTCCTGCGAATGTAAGCAATATTTAAGTATGTATGTATATATTTCCAAGGGCTATTCTTTTATAAGTCAGATTATACTAATTTTAAAAAAAATATCCAATAGAAAATAACATTTCTATAAAAAATCAGCTTAAATTATCTAAGAGATAGCTTCAAGAACAAATTTAATTATTTCTCTACAATTTTCTATAAATTGTTTGGAGGATAAGTACAAAGATATGTAACAAAAACTACTCACTATAAATAATCAGGTTAAAATTTTCATGAACATGTATACAGTGTTCAAATATTATAGGCATTTAAAATATTTGTTTATTCGTAACTTCGATATTATTTTCTGACAAATTTCTTTATATATTCTCTTAAAAATATCCTATTTTAAACATGTCAGTGACTTTTGATATTTTGTGTTTTAGATTCTTTCATTTTTCCAAATTCAAACTATGTACATATATCTTTATACATGAATTCTTTATGAAGAAATTACATGTGCAAACATATAGCAACTTCTACGTGTATTTTTAATGAAGAATGAAGCTTTCTATGTCAAGTATTATTAAAACACTTTTCGAGCTGTGTCTCTCAATTCAGAGGGCTAACAACATTGGGAAAACGCTCACGGAATAAGTACTTAATCCGACTCACATTTCTGAAATTTCCATCTAGTAAAATTTCAATTTTGAAAGTAGTTTAGCGTACATACAGGCTTGGAACCTCTTTAGACGAGAATATATGAGTTGCAGGACTTCCGTATTAAGAATTTCATACGCGAGTTCCTTTCGCACGGTTTCCCGTTACACTACAAAACGCCTTAATACACCTTTTGAAAGCATAAAGGTATAAACTTTTTCTAACAAACTGCAGCCTGAAAAAATAAGATAAAAACTGTCCATGTTAAAGGAAGTTTAAGATTGGCTTCATTACACAAAGAAAGCCCATAAAAACTTTGTTTTTTAATTGTAACTGTAATTTATTATTATCACTATAAATTATTACTATAAATTGTTATCACCATTATTATTATATAGACGTAAAATAGACATCATTTACTTCAAATCTGCATCAAAATTGTATATCGTATATAAATGTCCAGAACCCTCATTTCTATTAATATTTAAAATAAAAAAGTAATTTAAAATACAGCTTCTGTAAATTACTGTACACAAACAAAAGTATACATTTGTAGTAAAAAAATGATTTATAGGATGTTCTTTCAGAAAATATAACAATATATCTTACTTTAGGAAACACGATAGATGACTGTTGAACAAGTTTGTGAATGTTGTAAACTTATACAATGCGGGAAGAAAGTACGTGATCGATACAACGGGAAACTTAATGTGCATGTAACGTATATGCTTCCATCGACTTCTCTATATACCAATATATTCGTATTATACAAGATATTACGACCGAATGAGACCAAGAAAGTTGCAAAATACGCGTGGATGTAGTTGAATATTTTTCAGTACATCGTAAAGTAAGTCAATATCTCTCTACATTTCCTGTAGATTGCAAATATTTGACCTTTAAATGACATATTGCGATCGAAAGGATGACGGATATGAAGATATATAAAAAGAATATTACGTTTATGTAACGAAAACTGTCTTTTCGATTCAACTTTTATACCACTTTATTCTTATACTTTTATTTCTTTTTCTACGCTTTCATACACACACGCACACGCATTTATAAGTCCTACAGTAATAGGGTTGTCGTATTTCGTTGATAATAGAATTACGCAGTGTACTGTGACTTATAAAACATACAATAAGCCAAATATAAAATTCACAGATCGAATTGATAGAACGTAACAGGGCAGAATAACATACGACATTCGGAAAAAAATTCATTCGGAACATTTTACATCGATGATATTAATTGACATTCGTCCAACAGTTGATTTAATAATAATAATCCAGGCAAACATAATATTGTCTAAACGTCCGGATATAATGCAGTTCCAGCGTTCATTGTTTATGTAGCCAGTGAAACGCAAGTCACGAATCTCTACACGTCATATCAGTTGACATAGGGCTAAATTCAGTAGCTGTTATTGCGATGTCCAACGAGCAATATCCTTGTCCGTCAGTAAACCGTGGCAGAACAGCACTGTAGATGCGAGCTGCTTCTTCGTTTACCTGGCACGTTAATCATTAAGGCTAATTTCCCCATAAATTTACTCGACCGTTACATCCACCCTGTTGGTAACAATGCATTCGCACTGAATGCAATTAAGCTTACGATTAACTACCTGCTAAATACGTCTATACGTATCAATATTCTCTTACTTTGATATCTATTTATCTATCAAGATGATACAATAATTTTTGTGGAAGAAAATTTCAAAAGTTATCAGCGTTCTTTGAAAATTAGATTTGACGACGATTTTCATTTATATTTTCATTGATTTAATTATTAAGGAGCTCGTGTAAATATTATAAAAATATTGCATAAGAGAATTGCATTGAAGCAAAATTTTAATTATATTGTATGAACACAGAAAACGTTCTTAAAGAAGCAACTATCTCTATTCTAAATTACATTGAAAACATTCAAGTAAATATATACAAGTGAATTTGAAAACCGTACTAACAGTTGTATGGGAGACATGAATTGAAGCAGAATTTCAATTGTGTCGTATTAACGCAATAAACATTCTCAAAGGAGCTTGCAATGATGTTGCATCGGTCGTTTTTTAGGATAGACAATGCAACGGCGCAGAAGAACGCAAGCTTGTTTCAGTGCTGCAGCGGATTCTGCATTGACCTGCTTCAGAAGTTGTCCGAAGAAATCGGGTTCACCTACGAGCTCGTTAGAGTGGAAGACGCCAAGTGGGGTATGCTACAGGTAAGTTCGATCAAACTCGCTGTAATTATAGTTCGACCGACTAAGTCATTTAAAGAAAGATTTCTAAATCATACTAACTTTTTCGCTGCTTAATGCACAGTTCCGTGACATACGCGAGCTCAAAGGATTTACAAGGGACTTATTTAAATTCAAGATTATCATTTATTTCTTCTGTATAAACGAAAAGCTTTTTTTAGGAAAAATTGAATGGTCACAATTTTATATTGGTAATTAACACGGAAAAAGTTTGCGTATTAAAGGGTTAGTACGTTGAGTGTCGCGTGTACTATTCTTAGGCCAATTTTTGTAAAAATATTTGTTGTGGAAGATGTGGCGACCGATAGCAGTACACGTTACAAAGCAACAAAAACGTGTAGAAATTACATTAAAATTTATAAAAATTACCAAAAATTTAACCCTTTGCACTTGGAGAATTTAATATTGCATTCAAAATCTCTCCTCAGAGGGGACTTACAAGTGGAAAAAGTTAAATATAATTTAGCATTCATACCGAAATTTTACTCGATATTTGCGATGGCACAGAACATGTCATTGAGCACTTCATAGTACGCGCCAAACTGAGTACACCAATACCGCTTTTCTCCGCAGTAATTAATATATTAAAGTGACTAAATGAAATAAAGTAATTAATATAGTATTGGCCAAAAAATTATTGTAGATTATGAATTCAAAATTAAAAATAGTATTTACCTCATATTATATCAATAGAAGGCACTAGTAAAAGCTTGACAAAAAGAGATTAATGTTTCAGAAATTAGATATCGATCAAATGTACAGGAAGTATCGTTACATTTTATTCGTTATTTACTTACATTTGTTATTTCATATTGGTATTTATATTTGATATTTTCACATTAGTATTGGTTTTTGCGTCCAATCAGATAAAATAAACCGTTTCATAAAATATCATACATTGGTATTTTCTAATCGATTAAATCATACATCCTCGTGTTCATACTTCGTGCTCCAAATCTCGGTTAGACAAACTTTAGACCGCTTCTATAATCGCGCAAAGCAAATATTATCGACTGGCAGAAGTGGAATTATACACGATTTCTTGTTTCCTTGATATTTCAGTTATAAACCTTATTAACCAGTAGCTATTTTCCAAGTTTGGAAATACTAGATATAATATAAGCATTGAAATAAAATTGTCACTATAAAATATAGAAAAATTATTTTTGTTACGTGTAAAATTAAAACATTAGAATATTATTCTTTCTTTTAAACTATTTAAAAGTAAAATATATTTTATGCTAGCTTTGAATTATATTTTCTGCTTATTACCAGATTTGCAAATTAATTTACGTACTCGTAAACAACTGGCAATACATAATACGAACACAACTCGTAAGTAGAACGTGGACATTTATGGAAATTTACATTTTCGTCAGCAAATTTGCAGAAATTGAAATGAAATGGAATTGGATTCCCTTGATTGGATGGTTTGAGTAAATGAAACACAAAATGAAGATACTCAAAGTACTGTTAATATTCATATTTTACATTTTTTGTTAAATTTTATTATTATAAATTCATAAAGCCAGCAATTTATTTATTACAAATTTCATGCCTTTTGAAAACTGTTAGATACATATGTATTTACACGACAATAGGGGGATTTTGCAACAGTCTCACTCGATATTAATTTAACACACTATATGCGTCGAACATCTTCCGTGCTTTTGAACGTGTGAGAAAATCTCTTGCGTATGTGAATCAGTTTAATAATTTACGAATGTTATTAATTTGAAGGAACCTAACTTTGTAAATACTCAACATTTTCTGATGAGATATAAGTATATGACACTTAAAATTAGCTTAACGAGAAACCGTACATAAATTAAAGAATCAAGCTATTTTATTTTAATATTTTACAGACTGATACATTACACAAAGTAAATATTATCGACTAGCAGAACTAGAATCATACACGGTTTCTTAATATTAAATATCAAACTTTGTAATTTTCTACATCAAATCAAGTGTTGACTAAAAGGCGCCTCTGGAGTGCAAAGGATTAATGTTTATTCGCAAAAGAAAACACCATCGATAAGCTTGACAGTCTTCCGATAATTACATTCATTTTTAATTCACAAAATATACTTTCCTCGGCGATTCGCCGCGCGCTGGAACATTTCATTGTAAGCACGGAACAGCGTTAATTGAACGTATGATCGTTTCCGATAAAAGCAATAGGAGATTCCGATCGTTTAAAAGGCAGGATTAGTTTCAATAATCGTGAGAATGGGGTGGAAATGTCTTGGAAGTAACGAACACCGATACACGCGGCACCCAGCAATCCCGTTTAATCCAACCTTTTAGGTTTTAATGCCGCGAAGCAATATCGATGGAATAGCTATATAGATTAATCACATGTAATTGCACCGCTGTCCATTAACGACACACTGGAATTTGCATCGAGAATAGACCTCCGTGGTGTACAACGATTGAACACTGTTAAAACGTCCGCGAATAGGTATGTTTATGCGCCTACATATTTACATGCACGCAAATTTCGCGACATATAAAAGCAATGTGCTGACAGAAAGAATTTGTACTCCTACAGGAAACGTACGTTATTAACACTAGAACTACCGAGCAGTCACATTAAATAATTTATATTGTTTTGTACAGATTAAGATAGCGCGTTTATTCAAATTTCGATTAGCTTATATGTTAGAATACTCGTTGATGAATTAATGTATTTAATAATTTAATAATTTAATAATTTAATAATTTAATAATTTAAAATCGGGAATGGGTTATTGCGATTAGTTTGGTGAATCTAGTGTTATAGAAGTGTTAGTTATAGAAAAAAATTATAATGGGATAACTTATATTTATGTAACATAACTTAAATGTACGAAAAAAAGTATACAAAACATTTAACTTATCTCAAACACGTCAAATGTTTTCTTTATTTTTTATAATATAATGATAATTACCATAATAATTTAAATATTAAGTTGTAACATAAATATGTTTGACAGCAAGTGTATTCATGTTCTAGTTACAAAATTTAATTATGAAGTTACGAATTTCACAAAACTGAAATAGCAAATTGTTATAAGTAGTGGTGAACAATGTATAATTTATTGAATATAATTCTTTTTTTTTTAATAAGTAAAAAAGTAATATTTAACGTAATTATTCTTAATTATTCTAGAAACCAATAATACACATTTCGAACATGAATTTACCTTTAAACCCTGACACATAATACTTGCATTATCCTATAGAGAGGAACGCCTCGTGATTTATAGTCATTGTTAATTCACAGAATGGAAAGTGGAATGGTCTAATCGCTGAGCTGGTGAATCGGAAGACAGATATGGTTATGACATCTCTAATGATTAATTCCGAGAGGGAAGCTGTAGTTGATTTTACGGTGCCGTACATGGAAACCGGAATCGCCATTTTGGTTGGCAAGAGGACTGGTATAATATCCCCTACTGCCTTTCTTGGTAAGATTAAAAGACATTTTATCAGGAACAAATTGTAGATTAAAGTTATAACTGATTTAACTGTAGACTAAAACGTTCCCTTGAACAGAACAGGCAATAATTAAATCACTATGTCACGTCAATACACGTCATAAGTAAAGGTTTAAGTAACTTTTAACTTGGTCTTTTGACTTTCAACACAAAGCCAAGCCGATTCTATGACAACTTTTGTCTCGTTATAAATGCGAACAAAGTAAGAACTTACAATGTCATTATTAGATATTATGCAGTGCAACAGAGAAACTGTAACTCCGTCTTTAATAAGGGGTTGCTGCCGAAAATATGGCGCACGCAGGCAAGAAATGAATCATTACGTTAAAATAAATCAAAAATATGGAATTATTAGCTTTCGAGGAAATCCATAGATATTCCTATATTTCTATGTATTTGTATTCATTCTATTCTATATTTTAACTTTTTGTTTACTTCTCCGAATCTTTTCATTTTCTCACGTATAATTCTTTATAATAGAAGTGTTTTACTTTGTGACCTAATTTATGTATAGTATTTTATTACACAAGTGTTTTAGTATTCTAGGTTTCCTTTTACATTTGCCTACATTTTCCTTTTTCCACTTTCTAGCAACATACGTTATTACTTTTAGAAATATTACAAAACTGCATTTAGTATATTTCATAAGAATTTACAAAATAGTTTATTATTTTCATCAAAAAATTTGCTTCGAATTAGTATGTTCTCCAATAGGCTAGAAGATATGATTCGGAAGTACAATTTTAGAATAGAAAATAATAAGTGACAACAGAAATTATGAAAAATTTAGTACGTCTACTTTCGTTTATTACGATTGAATATTTCTGTTACCTTTCAGAACCGTTCGACACTGCGTCATGGATGTTAGTGGGCATCGTCGCCATCCACGCGGCCACCATAATGATTCTCTTCTTCGAATGGCTGTCACCATCCGGTTTCAACATGAAGGTAAACCCTTCAGGCGCTGCGCGGAGGCTGGTACTATTAATTTCGCTTCTTATTACTTGTGTATGGTGTTTTCTTTTTCACCTACCAGCACCGATTCCTCATTGAACAAATTACACACTGGACAACGTCGTTAATCTTAATGATATCTCACATTCCGACACTGTAGCAGAGAAGAGTGACAAATTATAAAAGGACAGCGTCCCGTTCTACTACCTATTATGCACATTAACGTTAGCTGTATCGTTTCGTTGTTTTTACCTGGGAAAAATATTCTTTTCCATTGTAGCATGAACTTTTTTGGATTGGAGAACTTTTCCCTTTAATTTGATTTCTGTGAATTATGTTGCATGGAATATCACGACCGAAGCTTTTGCTTGATGACTTTATGAATTCTATAATACTTGACCCAGTTGAATGTTTCATGGATTCTTCGTATTGGTATTCCTTTATACCCTCTTAACAGTTTACGTGGACTTGTATATCTCTGTCGTAATACATGTGCAAAAGTAACTTAATTGATTTATTAATTCATATTTTTTAGATGATACATTTTATTTATTATTATACGCTGAAAGTTGTTAGTTACAGTATCGTGTTTTTATTTCAACACAATTTTATAATAGCTTTTATGATTATTTATACGAGTATGATTAAAATGCGATTAATATTTATAACGTAAATGCAAAAAATAAGGTGTGTAAGAACATTATTCGATTTAATGAAACAAATACCACGATTTATGATTAATCATATTTACTTCCTTGATTAAATTCTTTCAAACTTACTAAAACAATTATAAGTACGGCGTTGTAAATAATATTATAATATTATAATAATATAATATGAACTCAATCAACTCACATATAATAATATTATTTATAATAATTGATCTCTATCAAAGGATTATAAATAAAAAGTCTGCGAAAGTAGATTAATCCAAAAATTTCTTTACACCAATAATTAAATTTTCTCATTGGTTTGGAAATAGGAGGCTTAATTAATAGAAAGAAGTAGTAATGTCTAGGATATCATATTACAGGTGTAGAGAAAAATCAATGTATCACGATTTCTCATGCAACCTCTACAATTGCAGGGTTTACTGCAAAAAGGAGGCAGCTTCATTTTCCACATATTTTTTGTTAAGTATGTAATTTCACTTTTATAAATGTGATCTTTCATATGGTACAAAAAGAAATTAGCTTCAGGCAATTTATTATTATTGTTATTATTAATCAATTACATACATCAATCTTACTTTCATATAGTTATATGTTTTACACTGATTATTTTCTTTCTTTAAGTATTTAAAAATGATTTCACGCCATAAATCATATTTTATTAAAGCATGAACATTTTTAACGTTTTAATAATTTTAATTTTAAATTTTATCATAATTAACATTATGATAAAATATACTCTCATTTAAAATTTCGTTTCTATAACTGATATTTGCTACTTCTTTTTCTACTTTGAGACAAAAAGGCAGCTCGAATATTGAAATTGTGTTTATTGAAATAACAAGAACTATATGGGTTCCTTGTTCAATGTAAACATTTATTAACACAAATATTAGTTGATCATAAAGTTACAGTGCATTTGAAACAATACCTGCTTTTTGATTGATTTTCGTTGATTTACTTACATAATCTGAAAGTGGAGCTGCCTCGTTCTTACAGTAAACCCTTCAATTGTTTAACCTTTTAGTTCCTGATGGCATTACCTTGAAATCATATATTTCGATATCAGCAAAATAATTGCATTCTTTATGAAAATATTTATTGCTGACAAAAATGATAAGTTAATTAACGTATATTATGAAAATAAATGTATTCTCTCCAAAAGTTTTTATTTGGGACCTAAAGGGTTAACCTCCGTAAGAAGCAACCATTTACCAATGTTTCTACTGTGATTGTTAAAGGACATCTCCTTTGTCACTCCCTGTGTCTCGTGACAGTGTTGATTGATCTGTTATTATCGCATCGTTGTTGCTACGCTTCGCTTGTTTAACAACCATAAACGGGTAACAAAGAGTATTTCTATTGGTTACAGAAGAATCCGTCGCCCAACCACCGTTTCTCTTTCTGTCGCACATACTGGTTGGTCTGGGCCGTATTATTTCAGGCAGCCGTCCATATCGATTCTCCCAGAGGATTTACAGCCAGGTCGGTGAAACAAATTCTACCGTAATTAAATTCTTTGTTATGAATCGTCGATCGATCGAAGCCGATTAATGCGTCTGCTTTTAGGAACAATATCGCATCAAAAAGTTATGGGAAATTTAGAAAATGCAACAAAACAATTCTGACTGCTTTTTTTCTTACTACATGTACAATTTAATGTGACTGAACGTTGCGGAAAGACAATATTTGTATTATTTTTATTTTCGTCTTTACTTATTTAATGTTAATTTTAGAACATCTGCATCGACATCTGCATTGTCTTTTCTTTAAGGTACTTCCGTATATTTTTTATTTATTTCTACTATCAGTATATTGAGAAGTTCGAAAATGTTGTTCATAGTTTAGTAATAAAGTTTGGCATCTTTTGTAAAGTGTTCGAAACGTAGATTGCCACGAAGAACAACAGCGTTCTATGTATCACTTATTCTTTCTATAGCAAAGATAATTATTTGATATCACGTTTCTTACGGTACACAGTTATCTAGTTATTTACGCTACTAATTATATTTATTTGGCACCAATTATTTTACAAGTTCCAATTATTTTTTTGTAATTTGGAAGCTCTGGTCGTCGGTGACCCCTGCAGCAATCAACGTGTTAAGAAGAATTTCTCGCATAAAGTGTGAATATTCATTTTAGTTGGTTGGAAATATGAAGAAAATAATTCTAGTTGCTTGAGAAATTGAAAACTTACGTTTACATATTAAAAAAAAACTGTACAACTTTATTTGTCTTCATTCACAAATCAGTAAAAATGTTTATATTGCTGTAAACTTCCCATTGATGTGCAAATTACGTGTCTATACGTTGATTTATCGTTCAGTCAACTGCAGCCCAATAACAAAATGAAAATTATTTTCGATAATTTCGCATTCATACCAATAAAGAACATTTTCATTATTATTTTCCAGTTTATTGGAGAATTCGGCCTCTTTTGGTTCGTATTTCAACGAAAATATTTGTACGCAAAAGGTTTCGATACATTTTCAGATCAACGTTGAAATACCCATTTCATTATGAAGAAATTAAAAACGTTACAAACGACAAAATTTTCCGATAAAGCTGACAAATTATACGGTTCGCACTAGCAAAGTGGTGGCGTGATGTTTCTGTTTAAACCAAAGATACAGTGGTGATTTTGCTAATTGGATTTTATGCGACGACGCGGTGGGCGGTAATGCATCTAGTTGGCATACACAACGCAGAATAATTTACGAATGGTAGTAAGAGGAAGTCGTTTAAATCAAAAAGTAATATCTTAGATTATGGTGCGGACCCGCGGAACGAAATATATTCCCCACGGCAGAATACTTCCGTCTGTGCCAAGAAACTGTATCTACTCGCAACATTATCCGTGAAAAATGTACATTTTACCTCTCGAGCGGCGAGACGTGAATTCAAATGTGCTCGTTTCGTTTCACGTTTCACTTACATAAGTCTCGCAACTCCGATGAGTTACTCATGGTTTCTTTTCAAACTGATAAACAGTAAATATTACCGTTTACTGCATTTTCTTCCGGCTAATTAATTTTGATTATATATCAGAATAGTTCACTTGATCTTGACAACGTTTCTTTCACGATTTACAAAATATCGTAATTTAAATAGTGGCTGTGTCGAACTTTGTCTAGGAATAAAGTTGAAATTAGTTAAAGAGTAACGATTTAATATTTAAATTAAAATATCTCCTAAACTATTAACTTTTGATGTAAATAGGTTCATATTTTTTTTATAAAGAATAACAAGTTGCACCGACTGGTACAAAAATGTATAGAATTCCATTTCAAAGAATAAAATTGACCTTCAGATGACCTTCACGCCTTCACTTATAAACGAGGCAATAAAACTATAATATATTCCTCTCGAAACTAGTCAACTATTATTAAAGAATGTTTACCTACGAGTATTAGTAATGACACAATTATGATTTTAAAATCAATTAAAATACCCTCTGTAGTATGATGTTATGGACATTTGAACGTTCCAAATATTGAATTATACTAAATTTTTTTAACTACCCGAAGGTTATTCTTGTTCTGAAATATCTCTAAAATCAAATTTAATTCAGGTGTTTATTTGGTTTTTCCATCTTGGTGAAAGAATTTTTAATGCTATGAAATTTTAACTTTCTTTTCATAGAGAATTAGTATGAAATCTTTTGATTACTAAAAATCAAAGTTGTGTAAGTTCTTTGATATGCCTGGAGAAGGTTTAATTTGATCGAAATTATCAATATAATACAATCTCAGGATAATGTAACAGATTAAAGACTTAACTGAAGTGAATACCTCAAACTGTTATTTAAAATTCACTGGCTATATAAAGATATATATTGCCCACATTGCGTTCGTAGCACATGTTACACACCACTATGTGCGTCCTCTAACCTGCCGTCAGTAGCATTCTGATAAATATTATAACGGTGGAGTAATTTCCGATGGGAAAAAAATACGTAATAATATTACTTACGTACCTAAAGTATTCATGGTTCAACCGTAAATCTTTAATTTCGATTTTCTCTACTTCCTTTCACTTAATATATTATAACATAAATTTTCTGTTGAAATTTAAATTAATGACAACATAAACGTTAACTTAAAGTCAAACTTTAGGGAATTGTTAAATTTAAATTACTAAATTCCTCTTACTATTAAACGAGACATATGGAAAGCTTAAGAACTATTATCAAAAAGTCAGCTAGTATTAAACGGCGAATTTTAATGCAAATTCAAATTTTAAAAATATCATTAAAAATAGAAATATATTAAAAATCGAATTAAAAAAGCCTGAATTACTTTCGAATACTCGTAGAATATACAATATTTTGAATATTTTATATACCTTCTGTATTGTGTATTTTGTGTTTCACTTACAAATTTTCCGTAAATACATAAAAATCCACAGTTTACTAATTATACTCTTTAAAACTTGAATTTGCATAAAGGTCTGAAGTCTACCGCGCAGCGAAATGTTCGGTGTAACAGCCGCCGCCCAATCACCGACAGGGTGTTCTTAATACAGGACCATATCTCATCAGAGAATAATAATTTCAGGAACCGCAGAGGTGTACGAGCGAAACAGCATTCCGTTCGTAATCCTTCGCAGTAAATACGCGCAACCGTCGATATTGACCGATTAATATTGCGCGAACACCATTTCCTATGGATATTTGGATGCGTGCTTCCGACTCTATGCGAGATGTAGCTGTCACGCCCAATTCGAGTTTAAGCCTTACCGATATTAACTCTTTGCATCCTATTGCCGCTGCTGTAGTGCTAATCATAATGCAGGTTCTGAATCACAACTACCACGATACGCAGAATTTCAAACTGACGAATGAAACTTTTGTTTACATCAGAATAAATTAAACCAATTTTTTAAAAAGTTCAAACTTATTCTTAAAACAATCCACGGGAAAGAAAAAAATTTTTTTTTCAAGGAGTGGTTTCATCCTTTAAAGGTGAAACTCAGCACGAAAATAAAATTGCAATGTGTTAACTTGACATACTCTACTTAGCCACAAAGTTTTATAATTTTTGTATCTCAACGATACCTTTCATTGCAAGTTATCATCATTATCATTTGACTTATAAAAGGAATTGAATTACACAGATTCATGACGAACGTATGGGCGTTATTCGCCGTGGTGTTCCTCGCCATTTACACTGCCAATCTGGCTGCCTTCATGATCACGAGGGAAGAGTTCCACGAATTCCAAGGCCTGGACGATCCGCGTTTAGCGAAGCCCTGGTCCCACAAGCCGATGTACAAATTCGGCACGATGCCGTGGAGCCATACGGAGAGCACTCTATCGAAATATTTCAAGGAGATGCACTCTTACATGAAGGCGTTCAATAAAAGCAACGTAGGCGAGGGGATCGAAGCCGTTATCAGCGGGTAAGTAGAGACACCCGATACCCGGGCCACTGGGCTCGATAATACCGCCGGCAGTCGCCGAAATTACGGGCTGTTGTAGTTAAAGTTCAACAACGATCGACCGCGCCGCTTAATGTTCCCACATACAGGGTGTCTAAGGTTTTAATATTCAGGCTTTGTCAGTATATTCTATGGCACTAAATAAGAAATAAATATTATGTAAACATAGCTCGCATAGAGTTTTGTTAACACGTCGAGTGCTTTACGATTTTTCCGAGAAAAATATACAAAATGAAAATAATGGAATATCAAATTATGTAATCGAACTGCGTTATTATTATTGCTGGTTTATCTTGTTGAATGTCACTGCATTAAGTAGTGTTACTTGTAATATGGAAAAATTTTCAAATAATCATCGCAACAAAAATACGAAATACAAGGAATGTAGGAATAGTAACCGACTTGCTGTGACTGCGAGCATTCGCTCGAATAGATTAGCAATATTTACATTCAGTGTGCTTATGGAAGCTGTGTTAATGAATGAATACAAAAGATTAAATCAAACAGAACAGAAACGAATTTCGCAAAGTTATAAATTTAATCTTTGATCGCTGTCAATCATGTATTACCAAGAACGGTAGACATTTTGAAATGAAGCGCTGATTAACCCTGAACGTGACGATGTCAAGTAGTAAATACATTAATCTATTCGAGCTAATGCTCGCACTAACAGCAAGTCGGTTACTATATATTATTTATATTCCGCATTCATGTTATAACTTTTTAAAAAATATAGTGCTGTAGAATATACTGATAAAGTTTGAACATTAAAACTTGGGACACCCTGTATATGAGTCGGTGCCGAAGTTTCGGAAACGGCACATGCCTCGCGCTAATCTGCGAATAACTTCGACCCGTTTTCATCGCGACGATTAACCGCGGACTACCTCCTTAGCGGTCGACTAGCGTGAAATCCGTTGACGCACAATGCCTCCGTAATTGCTTGAGTAATATCGAGTGTTCGAAAATGAAAATTTTATACAGTAGAAGCTCGATCACTTGAGAAGCTCTATAACTTGTAAAGTTCCTTCATTCCCTTTCGGTTTGTTACAAAATCCTCTATTTCTTGGTATGTGCTTTAGCTGTACAACTTAAACTTGGAAGAATTCCAACCTCTATAAATCGAAGTTTACTTTTATATCTAAGTTAAAGTTTTTTTATTGTTTTCTCTGTGGTTCGGTATGAAACCTATACAATTTGAAATATGAAAAGTTCGTGACTTGAATTATTTGTTAGATTTAGTATGTATTGTACTTCTACAATTCGAATTCGGAAGAACCTTGAATTATAGAAGTTGAAGTTTACTTTTATTTGGATATCAAGGTTCTATTACAGTTACTATACTATATTTGTAATTTGTACAATAGGTAGACTCATCTATGTAGAATCATTAATTCTACAATCACTATTCAAAATATTTATAAATCGAATTTTCGTTTGTTAAACCTTTTACCAGAAAACTTGAGAAGATAAAACCAATTTATCCATGTTCGAATGAAAAATTTGTAATATCCGCCAATTTTTATAAGATATTGGTAAAAAATAGTTCTCACAAAAATGTTTGTTGCGTATTATTTTGTTTAGTCTCCATCATTCATACTCAAGAAACAAAATTACCCCTGAAAGTTGAGGATGAAAAACGTAGTTCGATTGAATATCAATAAAGCTTAATAATAAATGTTTAGTACCCAAATTTATAAATGCAGTGTTTTAAAAGTAACATTTGAAAATAAAGTTAGTACTTCTTATTATTTTACTTTTTAGTTTCATTATACGTTTTTAAATTTTTTCTTCAAGAGTTTCCATCGATTCACACTTTTCTGATTATATGATTCATTATAATCTCTGTGGAAAAATATTCTTTATTTACAATTCATCGAATAATCTATATTTCAGTAGAAAGATTGAGTCAAATGTATTTACTGATGAACAAGAAAGTACTGACAAAAAACTGAACTTCGTGATTTTAAAGTAAAAATTTTAGAGAAATCCGTGACGATTTCGTTTTGTTCGTTCGTCCAAAGAATTTCCAATGAATTCTTCTTTCTTCTCGAATGATTTCTGAGGAACAGTATTCCCTCTACAACAGGGAACTGGACGCTTTTATCTACGATGGAACGGTTTTGGACTATTTGGTGGCACAGGATGAAGACTGTCGGTTACTAACCGTAGGATCCTGGTACGCCATGACAGGATATGGTCTTGCGTTTCCTAGAAATTCCAAGTACCTGCAGATGTTCAACAAACGTCTACTGGACTACAGAAACAATGGTACTGATATGTTTTAGAATTTCGTTGTAACAAGATGACAGAAAATAAAATGAAAATTTTAAGTAGTATTCCATTTTAAAATTAGGAACTGCTTGAGTGATCATTTAATCGAGTGTCCTTTTTATAAAAAAACATGAGATAAATATATATATATATATATAATTATAAATAAAAAATTCCTTTTCAAAATCGTTGAGTTTTCAATTTTAATTGACAAACAATAATTGCTAATAAAACTTGTACCTTGTCTTATTTACAGTATGCCAGCACAAATATAAATCTCTGATATACTTACTAGGCTATAGATTTTCTATGCTTATAACGATGATGAATATAATAAACAATACGTTTAATAAATTTTAAACGACTTAATTCAGATTTCTTCCTTGTTTACCTAAAAACCTTTTATTACATTACAATATACTCAAGATAATAAAATTATTAGCAAAAGTAGATGAATATATGTTTCGTATTTTAAGTGAATATCAAATCTATAATAATAATAACAATCAAATTAAAATTCGTCTAACGTCAGCTGCTGTCAAAGTATATAAATAACAATTCTTACATAAAAAGTGTAAATTATCGTGTTCCCAGAAATGCTGACAACCATCATCAAGTATTACATATAATTCATTGTCAATTATTGCTTCCTCCATACTTTTATTCTTCTCGTGAAGTTTTATTCAGAACTCAAATTTAATGATGTGAAGAGAAATTACGTATTATAAAATTTGTTAAAACTATTACTACACGTACGTTAATATGGATTTCTTTCTAAAGGAGGTAATGCTTAATATTTCAGGGGATTTGGAGCGTCTCAGGAGGTACTGGATGACGGGCACCTGTAAGCCAGAAAAGGAGGTTCAAAAGAGCAGCGATCCCTTAGCACTGGAACAGTTCTTATCTGCGTTCCTCTTACTGATGATGGGAATCCTTTTGGCCGCAGCCTTTCTACTTCTAGAACATTTGTATTTCAAATACGTCAGGCAGCATCTGGCGCGAAGCGACGGCGGTGGCTGTTGCGCACTTTTCAGTCTGGTAAGCTCCTTCCTGCGTGATCCATTTTATCCCGGGTATATTGATCGGGATAAACTTTTAATTCTGTTTAACGCAGATTCAATATTTAACTGTAATATGTTATCAACACGTTCGCGATCAACGTTCTCGATCAACGTGTCAGTATGCGATCTTCATAATTACAGTGCTTTATTAAATGCAACAAATCGTTTTTGTAAGATGCAGATAAAATAAGGAAAGAAATCGTGTAAACTTCGTGAAAGTAATTGAATTTTCTTTACATAAGATACAAAATATTGAGGAAATATGTGACTCTGGTCGCGAATGTGTTAATGAATTGTGTATCCTGTATTGTTATGAAAAACAAGGACGAATTGTCGTAGTTATATTTTATCTTATAACTAATCAAACTCAAGAATTCAAAAAATTTGCAACAGAAAATTTTATAGATGTGAAAGAACAATGTATTTTTTGTTGAAACTTTTTTTCTCTATCTCGCACCATCCTCAATATAATCCACGGAAAAGAAAAATTTGTATTTTTTCCAATTTTCCATTTTTTTGCCTTTTTTAAATATACTGTTTAATAACTTTTGAATTTTTGAGTTCGATAACTTCCCTTGTCAGTCAGATTCTATAAAGATATCGTCTAATCAATACATACGTACTAATCTATCTTATTTTTTTTTTACGTAAATATTTGCAATTTTTTAACGCTTTAGCAGTTATATTTCAAGCTTACATTATTACAGAATATACTGTCATGAATAATTTGTCATTCAGATTTATCAACAGACTATGGATTTTAGTGTGTCCATAATTTATTTCATTTTAAACTAAATGGAAATATGACAGAATAAATCAATTAACACCAATACTTCACGCAAAAATCACAATCTATTTACCAAGTTTTGAATAAGTTATAAATCTCATTAATCTTCACCGAATACTCTATTATACCGAATTGCAGACACGTATGTCTACTATAAATTCATAAAATCAATAATCTGCGTATCACATTTTAACGTTCCAAAACTTATGACTTCCCATGTTCTATAATCTATTTTATTTACGTTAATTCCTGAATAAAATCAAATTATCTAATATTGTCTTAAAAATTACCATTATAAAATGCGTCTAATTTAATACTACGTGAATGTCATATTCTTTGAAGAGCATGGGCAAATCACTGACATTCCGTGGAGCAGTATTCGAAGCGCAGGATATCTTGAGGTTCCACAGATGCAGGGACCCCATCTGCGACACACACTTATGGAAAGTGAAGCACGAGCTGGACATGGCCAGGATCAGGATACGGCAATTGGAGAAGGACCTCGAGGCGCATGGAATAAAACCGAGGCAGACTAAGTACGCTTTTCCTCCACATAATTCGATCTGATGTCGTTCTAAGATCAAAGCTGTTCGACTTGGTGTACGGTAATTGGGATTCTCCGTTCCAAGAGCATCTCAATGAATGTCTTCTTTAACAAAGGGAGGTCGCAACCTGGCCAAGTCTTTGAAGAGAATTTCGGAGTGAACTCCGCTTGCAAAATTAAGTGTCGATAAATATATAATAATACGTTGTCAACAGGATGTTGAATAATACATGAATCGTTTTTAGGTCAAAGTGATTAACTTCCATTTTCTGCTTTCAATTTTTAATGATAATTATTGCTGGACTTAATATCATATTTATTAATTATTATATTATGATATTTATTGGTACAATAATTATCACCGGATCGCTTTACTTTTCTCTACTTTTGAAAATAAAATTGTCCTATTTTCCATTTTATGGAGTTAATTATTTTGACAAATTAATGACTCGTATGAACAAAATGTGCTGATATAAATTTTGTGGGGTAATATACAATGAAAGATGGTTTTTGGCAGTTCAAGCACTAAAGTTTCATCGTTAAGCTTTATTTTATTCAAGCAGCGTTGGTACACGTTGAGACCTCCATCCATAACTTCGATGAAACTACGGTAAACGTCAAATTAGTTGGCTGACCAAAGCCATTATCTTAACTATGTGTTGCGTCGCGAACTACCTCCTCTTCCACCATTACGGGTTTCAAATTCTTTCTATTAAGAGAGAGACAGAGAAAAAAATAGCTTAAAAAATCTGGACGAAAGTTTAGATAAAAATTAAAGTAAAAATATTTTTATTCTTTTATTGTTATGTCAAAACGAGTATGACAATTAAATCATGGGTTGCTGAATCTCTCCAATGAGGATTTCAGGCAGTCAAGAACAAAATACAAACTACTTAATTTATTAAAATATTTTAATAAAAAGAATTAAATAAGGAATGATATTTCACTATGTTTGGTTAATGAAGTCGGGGTAATAGTAATAAAAGAGCACTACATTAAATTTTATTATACTTTTTAGTCTTTCGAATCTTTATGTATTATAAATGCATGAACATCTGAAGTTTAACCATAAAAAAATACGTCTTCCTTTTATGCTTCAGTATTTGCTCTCAAATTACTTTCAGTATTCCTTCTATATAATTCTGCCACTCTTTGCTCCATTATTCTAATTAAAATTTTGAAACGTAAGACAAACTATTAGAATCATCCGATTATCAATCTAGATAAATAAATTTGGCTATTAGATAATAGGAAATATGTAGAAAATTCTAACTTCAATTATATAATAAAACATACGTAAAATTCCAAATAATTAAACAAACTCTGAAAATTGAAGATAAAAAAGGAAATGATACATAGTGACTAAAAATATTTTTGAAAACCTCAATTAGACATCTAATTTAGCGTCTGCCTTAGTTTCAAACTTTTTTGAAATTATTCCCTTAATACCATGTAATGTCGCCCTTAATTCTTTATTATGTATTATGGCGTAGGTGAAACGTTAGGTACACATGTTGACTTGTTACTTATATACATTCACGTAGCTGTACAACGAGTAAACGTAAATGCGAATAGTATTGCCCATGCATCTGTGAAGTTTCTTTAACAATTTGAAGTTTCAAGATTCGCTCACTGACCGATGAAAAAGGCAAAGAGAAATTCATAATTAATAACCTAACGTTGGCGAATGATTGGCAATGAGCGGTTTTTACCTTCCCGTTCATTATAGTCCTCTATTCCGTCTCCATTCTCCTAAATTCCATTGGATTTCGGAATGTAATACACTCGGGTGCAAATAGTACAAAAGAAGACGTACTTTTCAATTTTAATTTCTGTACTATCTAGTATACAAAGTTATCGTAAAATAATATCTTACAAATGCTGTTAATAATAGTTATTTACTATTTAGTAATACATTTTTGCTTAACCTATTAGAACACAGATGTCCACAAAAATTTTAATTAAACTTCTAACTATCTTCATCAGAAAAACATATATATTAAATTAAAAATTTCATTTTCAATATTTTTCAAAATCTGATAAATAGTACCTATTTAACTTGAATGTACTACCAACTAAACCAGCTGAAACATTTGTAGAGTGTACTAGAATAGTTCACATTCAATTCTAATCAATTCAGCTATTTATTTTATATTACGTTTGAGATATAAAGAATCTTTTCATCGTTTCTAACTGCTAACCATTTCAAATTAACCTCTAGACTTACGCGTACACAAAAACAAAAATTCACAAACAAGTAGAAGCACAGAATTTCCAATAGGAACACGAAATGTTTTAGGCGTTTATCGCCCGACCGTATCACACGAAGCACCACAGCTTGATTCTCACGAAGTTCCGGAAACCTCTGTTCCATAAAGCATCCTCATAACGTCAGCTCTCGACGCCCAACAACCTCCACCCCGTCAATTACGAAAGTGTTTCACAAAGCGGAGGTGGACCCGTATAAGAGATATCTACGCATGCTATCGCATAGTCACTTCACTTGTCTTCCGTAAAGTCTCAAGGATTTAATCTCGGTTCGCGTCGACGCTCAGCAACGTCATGAAAAATCAAGAAAAACAGCGGAGTCACCGAACGTCAAATAATCGGCTTTCACGTTCGAGAGAAATTCATTTCGTTCGTGCGGCAGTTAGCACTTGATTAATTAAAACCGCAGGTGACATACATTTAAGGCGATAGAACGCGCAGATCGAGCTTAAATCCTGACCTACTTTCTGACGTCACTTGGAGCCTGGTCGCACAGCATGCTCTTATCTACTGGCATGTACATATACACATGCATTTATA
This sequence comes from Nomia melanderi, assembly GCF_051020985.1. NCBI lineage: Eukaryota > Metazoa > Arthropoda > Insecta > Hymenoptera > Halictidae > Nomia > Nomia melanderi. The sequence goes on from NC_135005.1 coordinate 3,129,109, forward strand.
CACCTGTATTCGTTCACACGTATACATGTGTGTGTATATGTACGTACATATATTTACATGCAGAATCAGATTGTATGTATAATATTCACACGTATACTTATATAAGTGCGTCAGTATCGTGATATCGGCACAAGCATATTCTTTCTTCCTAGTGTTTCTTATCTATATTCGCCATTTTGTGTACATTCACGATCGTGAGATTGAGACCATCACCGTTGATAAGTCAGGATCAAATCGTTTCATAAATGAAGTCTTCCATGCAATTTAAAGGTGTTTCTGTAGCTTCAGTGGAAGAAGAAAATATATATCTCTTTCATGTTTGAAGAATTTAATATATTTACTTTATGATTCTTTACATGTGCAAGTCAAATTTCTATATTTTTCATAATTATCTTTACTATGATTTTCAAGTTTTGTTAACTTTGAGGATTTTAAGAAATTTAGATATTTTATATACCGTTGTGAATGTTTATTTTCGTGTTTTACAGATGAAAATCTTATTGAATCAGTTTGTATTAAATATTTTGTGTATCTGTCACTGTTTTCTAATATTCTACAGTACTTTAATTCATGAAACGAAGAACTTTTTTAATTTGAATTTAAATGTTATAGTTATTTAATTAATGAACTGACGAGATACCTGCAATTATTTACAAAAATATATGTTGGATACTTTCTAATTTTCTTCCAAATGTAAATGAACAGAAACAACATTAATATAGATGGTCTCAAAACTTACGGTCTATAGTGTATTTCCACTGCATTATTTGAGAGACTGTTTCACGGTGAATTGGCTTCGAATTTTCGTCTGTATGAGAAAGTTACACCATGATAACGAGAAATAAAAAAGAAAGAAAAGGGGAGAGCGAACGTGTAGAATGGGAAGACGGCACGTTGGTTGCAAAAAGTATAACTTCTCAACGACACGAGATCTCGTCGAACTTCCTTAACCAGGACTGAGAAAAGTTTCGTTTGAAAACTCCATTCGAAACAACCCAAAGGTATTTGCAAAGTATCCGAGTGTATTGTTTCGGCGAATCGTAGACACTTTTAATCGAATTTGCCAGAGGAGGAGGCCAACAGAAATGTTTAATTCATTCGGTAAGGATAAGTGACAAACGAAGAAACTATTCTAGTACATTTTCCTTAAAAATAAATTAGTCGTAGAAAAGCTACAGTCAGAATCAAATTGAACCTATGATAGAGTGTTCGATAATAAAAGAATATATTTTGCGTCATGTTTCAACCCACTTACTTCAGGTTTTATTCATCAAGCTTTAATATATTCCCCACTTACAATTAGCAGCATACAAAAATTTGGAATGAAATCTGGCACACCGTGCTTATCAAGATGTGCATCAAAACACCTTCGTTTTATTTCAAAAGTCTAGTTCTATAAAAATAAAAAACACCGTACAATTTGTCAGAATGAAAATTACTAATAAATATTTGAAAGCGATACCATTTGTATTTTACAATAGCAACATATAGTACAATACCGAAGAACAATTTTTCAAAATTTTTCGCCGAAGAAGAATTACTTCTTAAATTCTCATGGTCTCTTCGTTAAAATATCTCTTGCATCAGTAGTGAAAAAAGACGAGATGAAAAGCAGTTATCAACCCTCACATTATAACGAGGGAATAGAATTCACCTGCGTTATTATGATTAGTGTGAACTTTTCGACACAAAAGTAACTTTCTTATTCAAATATATGCCGCTGAATCGCGATTTCAATGTTAACAAGGAGACTCAGTTTCATCGGGTATGAATGAAACAAAATGACGGTCAAAAGAGTAAAGAGAAGGATAAGTGAAAGAGGATGATGAGATCTCGTGTCACGAGATACTGCTGGGCCATATTAAGAAATGGTTGGTGGCGGAACGATGCTGGAACAAGAAGCCTGGCACATATCCACGTCGGCTTTTTTAAAGGAGGAAAACCGGAAGTCTCGGCTGGTGGCGAAGATGCTTTCAAAGCTCGGACCGCCATTCACAACCGGAACCATTGGCGGTGGAAGCTCCGCATCCGCTACCGCCATACTTCGATTCGTAAGTCCGCAACGCCCAAAACACGTAAGAATATGTCAGTGACGTAGGAGCTGTCGCAAATATTTTCAGAACGTGTCAAACCGTCGTACTTTCTACCGGGTTCCAGTTTTTTTGGTATCTTTGACCTAAGAGCAGCGTCTCGTGGTTGAAATCGTAATCCTAGGTGTCCTAAATTACGAAATATTTCCTTAAAAATATTTAATATCAAAAAAGTTACAAATGGAAACAATTTAAAAAATAACTTATATTAATTACAGATAATTTTTCATTGCTTTCCTTATGTCTTGCCAGACATCCTCTTAGCTACAATCTTTCTTTTAAATTTTTCTGCTTCAGTAATAAATTCTTAACATTCCTAAACGAACATATTGTTTTTACGTATAATAATCCTAACGATACAAAGATACGGATTAAAAAAGTGTTATCAGATTGCTCCCAGATGCATACTCCGAAAACTAACATTATCAGTTCAAAAAACTAAGAGTAGCGTAACTGTTTGAGCACCACGGATTTTTGCAATAACCCGGTCAAAAAGTGTCAAGTGATCGCGCTTTTTTCATTTGAGTTCAGAAACTAAATTACGCTTTTCTATTTTTACATTAAAAAATTCTGAACAGTCCGATCGTTGTATTTTTCCATCTCTAAGCAGGTAGTAACAAAAATAAAAATAAATAATTAAAAGCAAAATAAATAAACTTAATTTGATTCTACGAACCGATAGATATTCAGTTTTAGACAGTGTAATGGAAAAATGCCATCACGCTGTTTAGGACTTAAAGGTTAATAAAAAGCATTGTTTTTCCATATAGAAAACTCATTTCCCCGGTTTCGTTTTTTTCCAAACACACGCTATGATGTGCAAGAAAACTAAAACGAAAGCAACGGACACAGAGTCATCCCCCACATCCCTTAATGTCGTAACAGCTCGCGCCACTCCCTTAACACCAAACGTACAACGACGAGTAAATTGACCAGTTTCAAAATACGATTTAAAATTCCGCATTCTCATTCATTCATTGAATTTTGTATCAATTCCTACACTATCGGATTAATCAATTTGTCAATGTCTATCTTTCCCTCTATTTCTGTTTTCATTAAGAAAAATGCATCGTCTAATTTATTTACTTTTATTTAGTAATCAATAGTTTGACCAGCTACGGTAGGAATTGGTAAATACAAAATGCCGGTACGTTCAGTGTTAACCACTTTTCTCGCGCAGCGATCACACCCGCGAGATGTGTTCAGTGGGTCAGGGATACCGGTGACTTGGCACCGGAACAACAGCGGCGCCGCATCAGCTGCCAAATGTCCGAAAAATTCAGGGCTGTTGCCACCTGCTGTCGTTTCGAGGTGACCAGCGTTACGCCGCGTCGCTTAAAAAGGAACTAAAAACCGGCGCGCAACACATGGCACGGAACGCGACATCTGGCACGGTCCGCTTAACACAGACACGGAGTTGTCCTCTTGCCTGAAAACATTTCGCATTCGAAATTCTGAATCCGTCGGCCACGGGCAAGAAGTTTCCAAGAGTAACAACCCTCTTGCCGGGATTCGCTAATTTATAATCGACCGTGACACGGCAAAAACATCTTTGCGGACTCGCTTCGCCGGAAGAACGTTCCTACGTCGCTACGAGCCACCCTCTGTACCAACCCCTCCGTGACTCCACGCCTCCCCACTCTCCCGGAGCATACGCAGAAAATCGACGAATCGATGCTTTATATCAACGCTTCTTAAACTTTTTCATCCATGACCGCTTTTATCATCGAGATTATTTCGCGACCTCAAAATGGAGGGATTGTGACTAATGTTTCTTTAATGCGAGGTTTACGGAACGCGTCAATTTTACGCATATTGAATTTTATACATACTATTTGGTAAATATTTACATCGACTTTGATTGGTGCAATTACACCAGTATGTACCTACCTCAATTATTTATTTTAAAACGTCTAACTTCCAAGTTCTGAATGAATGAACGTGAATTTTTCTAAGATCAACAGAATAAACCGTACAATAAATATTCGTAAACCTAGTGTTAAATTCATGTATCTGAATTAAATTTTCACTACCCCAACATTTCGCTTTACGACCCCATTTGAGGTCGTGTCCCATAGTTTAAGAAACGCTGCTTTATATCATTCTTGGTCGTTCCGCGAAGTAGGCAGGAAAATTGCTGTCGCGGCGGAACGGGAAGAATCGGAAATGGTATTTCGAACGTCGGACGAATCCGTGCACCTCCGGGAGATGATAAAGACGATAAAACCGATCCCGCGCAGCTCCGGGGTCCGGTTTTGCGACGATCCTCTTCCACAGTACTACGAGTAGGACTTCGATTACCCGGCACGCTATCGAGCACGGTCCTCCGGAATCTTTGTTATTCGCAAACTCGATAATACGGATTTCTATGTCGTTTCTTGGTATGTGTACGATCAAATGGCATGCCTACAGTAAGACAGAAATTGTTCCGAATAAGATCTTTCTTCCTTAGAAACTGATTTTTCTTTTCAAATTTCATTTTTATGAAAGGTAGTATTTTACGATTAAATAGAACTCTGAGTACCATGTACTCAAATCTTTCGTTTTTAAAAACTCATCTTTGTTTGTAAATTTTATTTTCATGGAAGATACTATTTTATCATTAAATGAGGGTCTAAATACCATGTATTCAACGAATATTAATTAATTAACACTGAAACTATCGGATGGGTGAAATTGACTCACTTCAGAATTTTTATTTTGCAAGTGTTAAGAGAATATTTTTCGAGCTTTTAGTACTTGAGGTGAAACTTGATTTTCTAGAAGAAATAGATATTAACGTTATAAATTTTGTAAACATGCTTTAGAAGATTTCCTATCGGATCTTTGTTTGCTTGGACTATCAGTCCTCAATTCAATCGGATAAACGAGGTCCTACTGTGTCAGTGAAAGAAATGGAAGAAAATGGAGAACGATAACCCGCGAGCCTCGCGAGAATCGACGGCCGACGAGGTCGAAGATAAAATTAATAAACGTGAAAGTAGATTAGCCGCTTCGCTTTGTAGCCCAAAGAGTCTGCATTACACGCATTCAGATATATCCACTTTATTTTTCTTATTTTCCGACTTGTGATCTTCGTGTCGTGATCGACCGGCCCACTTGTTTTATGTGCTCGATAGCATGGCATGCGAGTTGAACTTTTCGATCGATCCGTGGAGACTGTATCGGAGACGCCGCAGCGGATGATCAATCGTCCCGGCTAAAGAAAACTTGACGTAACCAGGAAGAGATTTACTTGTAGGGGAAAATTCACTGGAAGTTAGGGAAAGAACAGGAATTAGCGCGGGAGACATTTGCATAGTGTTGTACAACGTTGACCGGCATTAGAATCTTGAATGCGTAGTTGGTTTCTGTAGTCAGAGAATTAGACGAAATTTTATATTTTTGTATGTACCATACGTCTTTAGTACAAACGAATAAAAATTAATTATAATTTAGTAGAAGTAATGTTAAATAATTAACTTTTAATTTAATTAAATTAATTAATCTCTAGTTAATGACGTTACAACTCAATACGTTATAAAAGATACGTGTTCATAGTAACGTAACGTTCAAATTATAGGTACACTGAAATTAATGTGAATAAAATTAAAATTATTTTGAGAAATATGAATAAGATACTATTTCGGAAGTGGACATTTTTTTGTAAGAAGTTAATGAAGTTGAAGGATCACACGAATAACATATTTAATAATCTGTTACTTGAATTATGCGGAGCGGAAGTCTGTCTTCCATATTAAACAAATACTTTCCTTATGAAAATATATATTATTCTAGTAATTCTATATACGCGTAACTATCTATATGCAACATACGGTATTTCTTTCCATAGAAATCATTACAAGGAAATTCTTTTAAATTTAGATTCATCGACACCATCGACGTTTGCAGGCCAAGAGACATGACCAGGAACCACGTCGTCAGCACAGAGTACACAGACAAGTTTTTGCCACCGGAGATATACAGGTAAACAAAGAACAAATATTATATTTCAAAAAATTGAAACGATTTGTGAATAAAATTTCTGGATATACTGATTGACGCAAAAATGAGGAACAAAGTATTTAATACTAAAGTGTCAAAAAATCGCTTAAATTTCCAAAATATTTAGTGCAAAATTTCATGTTTCGTTTGACAGACAACTGTTAAAAGATAAATTTGTTACGATTGCCCGAATAGTTGTTATCAATTTATTCTACGATTTTCATGAAATTGTTATAAAATCAATATTACATAATACGTATTAAATGTGATTCTACAAGTTAAAAATAGATGAAAATTAAGATTGAAATAAAAATAAAACAGAAAACAAGAAACATTTCTGTAAATAAAGAGGGGTATTATGCCTTTCTTTTGAAGTCACCTGCAGGTTGTTCAACACATCACTTCACAATTCCAAATCAAAAAAATTTAACGAAGTGGCACGTGCAACGAGCGTTTGCCACGAACAAAATAGCAGCGTCGAAAAATCAGGAAAAACTTCAAATCGTTCTATTTCTATAGACATCGCGACGATTCGCTTTCCGCAAAAGCTTCCGATTATGCGGGCGCCCCGCTGAAACTATTTTCTAGATGAAACTCTGTGTATTCGCGGATATCGAATACAAACATGAAATTCCAACTATCTTCTCAGTATGTTCAGAATGGAAAGGAAGGATTCAGAGTTTACACGAGAAACTCTCCCTTTGTGGTTTCATAACCCTCTTACAAAAGAATTTTAGTAACTCAAACATTTTCGATTGTCCTGAAACTTTGTAAATCTGCAAGGAATCTTAATGGAAGTATTAGACAACTTATTTTTGACTCAATTTCGTTCGTTCAAGTGAAATCGCGTTATGAATGGAAATACCTGTTACTCTATTTTCCTGTATATCTTTAAAACTATAGCAAATATAAAAAACTGTTTCAAATAAAAATTGAACACTTGTTCAGACTTTAGAATACTATCCTATTAAATTAATCAAAACTCTTCGTTTAACACCTTCACGACCAGGGTCACATAGATATGACGCTCAACATTTTGCGAGAAGGAAAGGAAATTATTTTCACATGTACTTTTATTTAAAATCGTAACGCATGGTGTATTATGAAGGATGTTGATGAGATTCATTTTTGCAATTTATTTTCTTTCTATAAACACTATTTGTTGCATTTAATAAGATATTATGGAAGATTATATTTTTCCGATGCAGCTCACTATACGCCGGTGTGAACGTGTTAATCGGCTACCAGTGAGTAATTCGTTAAAATGACGAAACTAACGAAAAAAATCAAATTCACTGTGCAGGGTCCCAGACGACGGCCCCGCTAGGACGGAAATTGCTGAAATGGAGACAGTTCTGTGATCGTAGGAAATCGGCGGCGACTGCCCAGCCCCCTCAGTGCAAAGGGAAATGCAACCGTGATGGCCCCTTGGGAGCAAAATGAGCCGCTTTTCCACTATGGACAACGAGTTTAATGCCTCGTAGCCTCGCGCAAGGTTTCCTTCGAAACGAACCATCCGAGAAAGACAGAAGTATTTTCGGGTTACGACTGAAGCTTCCAAACGAACACACAGCCGAACACAGAACCAAATTTCGTACACAAAGAGGACATGGGAGAACGTTCAGTGCCTATGAAACAAACACAAACAAGCAAGGACACGAATGAAGAAACAGCTGAAGTTCGATCATTTTCCTCGTTATTGAAATTTGCGACGACTGTTCCAATTGTTCCTTCACGAAAGAACGACGAGTCGCGTCAACCTCTCGTGATCGCGTCCAATCGTTCGTGAACACTGTCTGACAATTTTTACAGTTCGCGGCGTTTATCGTGCCGTTCGATAACACGTTCAAGACGCTCGCGGCGTTGGTCGTTGACCGTTTGAAATTTGTATTTTCAAGGATCGCAGAGAATCGGACTGGCACAGCTTGAGAGAATGGCGAGCTTACCACGCGTGCTTCGAGGATCCCATCGAAACCACGGTAGATTGTGTTTTCATCGTTCGAGAGAGGATTCGTTATTCGCTAATTCTCTGGTACTCCTTACGATTCGAATTTCTTGGCCTTCGAAGCGAGTCCTGGTTCATTTTTTTGGATTGTTGAGGAACGGGCCTCAAAATTTGAACCTAAGATGCGAGAGGGAATCGGGAAATGCAGTATTGCCTCCGTTCTCTTACGATTCTGCGTCGCTCTTAGCGTCTCGTTTCGAAAGACACGCGTCGATCGATGAAAGCGAAGGAGAAACATTCCACTGCTACGACTTCCGTAGAATTAGGGAAGCAATACTGTATCTGGGATGTTGCGTGAAGCTTCGATTGGGATCGCAGAAGGATACCTGGAGCCTAGGTACACCGACGAGAAACCAATCGCAAGTTCGTTTAGGCAGCAACAATGCAATAGATAGTTTATTGAAATTCCTAAATCTTTTGAAAACTCGTTAGAACTTTGTACGCAACTACAGCCCGATTTTTCAAAAATAGAGCGAACCTCGGGAGCCAACGACTGTTCGTTGAAACGAGCATCACAGCGAGTAAACTGATAGATGAGAAATGGAAAATCTGAATGGATATCTTGATGGGAGAAATGTCAATGTGTATCATATGGGATAACTGTGGCATACGAGTATGCTGTGCATATACATATATACATATATATTTAATACGTAATGTATGCGGGAACTACTATTACACGTTAAGTATGTATATTGTGGTAAACAATGAAATATTCTAAAAGAAACCTACTTCCAGGACGTAATATGCTCAACAAAAGTACACGTATGTTAAATTCACTGGGTATAACGATTAAATGAATACGTGAATGAGTGTCAGGTGTCGCGCGATAAATTTTTATGGGGTTAAGCGAAGAGAGTGGTCCAGTAACTTAAATGTGTTTAAACTTTTAAGTTATTTGAAAGTTGCTCAAGATAGAAAGGTCATTCGATTTTTGTTTACGTGTCATTAGAGGTTCGCAACGAAAGCAATCAAGAGATCAATCGTCCAAAAATCGATCGCTAACATTAAAAACAATTACCACTATAATTGTATCGAATAAAATTATAAAAATAAACGTAATTCAGATATTATAAAATAAAAAAACTTGTTCATTTTAACGCTAGAACGTTTTAACTAAAGTCGTTTCCATTATATACCGTTACTTAAGGGAATTGAACACTTCAATTAATTAAATCTATGAAATAAAAACCAAATGAAATCGGTGAACCGTCGATTCTTGAAAAATATAATGATAAAATGACATTACGAACACAATGAATTTATCTCAACTTCGGAACTAATACTCTTTAAAATGTTGCAGTTAAAATATTTCCTTAGCTCCCATTTACATTGAAGCTAGATTCGAAATTACACGTTTTACTGAACCACTCCGTAATTGAAACTTATTTAAACGAAACTGAAGAAAGTGCCGAACGATTAGTAACAGAAAAATTGAAGCTAAATATTTTACAATACGCAACGGTGCCTGAGGCAGTGAATATTTCAAATACGAGTGATTTGTAGCTTGTAAAAAACTATTTTTTAGATGAATCAAAGCATCGATTTCTACGCGCAATCGCGAGGGTTTACCGCGCCGATTTCGACGTCCTGACACTCCGCAAGTTTTCCAAAAGAAATTTATCTTGATAAAGAATAGTTGGAGAATGAAGTCCCTTTTAAACCTACGCCCCACCCTCGAAAACAAAAAAAACAAGAACTTTGTGTCTGTAGGAATCGACAGTGATAGGATTAATGTTCTGAAACCACGTCCGCTGTACATACAACGCATTGTACTGTATAAGCCACAAAGTAAGCCGCGGAAATCCAGTCTTTTCTTTGTAATATTCCACATTTTGGTTAAGCAAGTTTGCTGTACAAATGCTACAATCATCTTGACGATTCTTTAACATGATTCTATTTGAAATATCTGGAACGAAGGATACGTAAACTGTCAACCGTTTTGAACCTGTATCGATCCTCGTGTACCGATTAAACAATTGTTATTTCGACGTTCTTCGATTCACGTTGAATTAATATTAAAATTTCATTATGGAGATATATTATTTTCTCAGCGTGCGATATAGTCTATGAAGATTTACCTATATGAAATTAATTTATAAATTCTCGTAACGTGTGAAGTAGTTTCAACTGAATGAACAGTAGACGAGGATCGAGGGAGTTCTTTGTTTTCGCTTAATTTGTACCACGAGAAATATCAAATCTCTATTTCCAGGAGCTCCATCTTTGTGACTTACACCACACGCCGAGATCTCCATTGAGAAGCACTTGTTTCGACTCCTTGCGAGTGAAACATGGTAAAAGCAGGCGCTTAAATTTGTTTTGGAATCGATTATTTGCTCAGAAAGATTTAAAGTATTGATTATGCCTCTCGAAAATGATTAGTAACGTTTATTGGCAGTTCGAAATGGGATCATAAAACGTAGAATTACGTATGCGAGGACGAGATACAAGTGCTGAACACATGCATCACGAGTCTAATAATAATATGTTACTATCGGAGAACACTGTTGTTATTGTTATTGTTAAAGATAAAGGAAGTGTTACATTGTTAAGTCGCAGAGAAGAAAGAGAATGAATAATGTAGAGAGAAAGAGGAAGAGAGGAAGAGAACAAAATTATTAATTACTACACAGAAGAAACAAAGAACTAGACGTATCGAGTACGTCGCAACTATATCTCTATCTACTATACTATTAAGTACCTAAGGGAGCGTCAAGCTTCGCCCATTTTTCGATCGCAACAGCGATCAACGCTATTTCCATCCGACACAAGGCGATTTCTTTCTACCGTGTGCGCACTCGCTGCTAAATCGTTACCTTTAACATTAACGATAGAAAAATCCACACGACCGTTAAACCTAAAACTCGATGGTGTTTTCGGACAATAGATATCACTAAACGATTATAAATCCCATCCGAGAATCTTCAACGATACAACGAACACACATCTTGGAGACAACTTTTTGAAATTCCTCCTCGACACGTGAGTCAAACATTTTTTAAAACTGAAACATGCGGTCACGTTAAACCGAACTGTTTTCAATCGTAATACACATTAGATTGAGTAACAATTTTGATCGATTGATTATGAAAATTGAGCACCTTATTTTTCTTGTCGCATATGGGAGTATCTATATTCAAAATTTGAAGATATACTTTTATTCGACAATAAAGCTTTCCTTTATACATATGGATAAGTGAATGATATGAAACAATACTGTTTCAAAAAGTCAAGGTCACGGCTATGCAAGAGAATGTTTAGGCAATGTCTAACTTTGAAAAGAAATTTCGTAAAGCCGATAGCAGAAAGAATTTAATTCCTTCTAAGCAGACTTTGAATATTGTGTATTTATTATTTAATCGTAGTAAACATTAATTTAATATTTAATATTTTACTTTATTAACTGTAAAATGGAAAATTAACTGTAGAAATGGCTGTAAAAAGCGAAATTATAAGTCTGTATTATTTAATTTCCGAAAATTAAAAATCTGTATAGTCTTCCGGGCAATTCTGGATAAAAAGTTTGGCAGCATAAAATATAAAAAGAATTACCCATGACAAATTTTCACATGTGTTTTTCTTTCTATTACAAATAAAAAAATATTAAAAAAAAATAAAATTATGTATAAATAAAAAAAATCGTATTACAAAGATTCATTAAATGATAAGTTACAATACTTACTTCTTACATTATTTTGCTCCAATTAATTAAATAAGTTAATTATATCCACCTTTTTCTTAGAAATACTCCTACGTGCACCACAATTAAAATGTTAAATGTTACAAAGCTTCTAAATTGCTATAAACTTTCTATTTTATATCATAGAACATGCCTGTACAATATCTTAGAAACCTGTGAGTCTTGAATGTTCGGACAAACTACTCAATCTATCGAAGACTGTTCTGCTGAGTATGACACGGAAAGCAGTCCACAGTTGTTTAAATTGTGAAATAATAGTTTGTCATGTCACTGCCCAATAGAATATTGATAGAACGATCGGATCATACGGAATCATCACGGGCTCTCGATTCTCAAAAAAAAGTAAACCTAAAATTCAGTTCTTCTGTAACTGCGAATTTTTATGTATGTTGAATACATTTTGTTAGTAGAACGTGATAAGAGAACGTGCCAGAGTTTTTGATCAGTACAACGAGAACTATAGCCGGAAGAAACTTAATCAACCGCTCAAGATCATTCAAATGCTACCACAATCGCACTATTACACTGATCAATTAGACAATTGTATAAATTAAGGGCCAAGATGCGTTGACTTCTTTAAGTACTGTACTCGTTCAAGCTGAGCGTGAACAAATGATTCTTATAAAACTTTGTTCGACTTTATTGCGTTGTTTGTGTCATAATTCTATTCACTTGTCTCATTTTAAATGCTTATATAGTACTATTAAGTAAATAGGAGAGAATTTCATTTCATGAAATGTTCAAAAGAGGTGTAAATATATTAGGATTAAATGGGAAGATAAGTTAAATCAATCGATTATTTTAAATATGCTCCTTCGATTGAATTTTTCATCACAAAAGGAATATCTATCCCATAAGTTTCTGCAATTTATAGACGTAACAGCTAATGTGAGTTGCAAAAAAAATGGTGCAGAAGTCATGTTTGATGTACACGTAGTGGAATAAGTAACTGTGGTCAGCCAATTAAGCTTCTTCTGCCTACAGTTGGAAGTATCTACCTAAAAATCGTGCGCACACACGAAATAGCGGCCTTAATGATTTTTCAGCGTGGTACTCGTTATCTCCTGAAATTCTTGTACCCATAATTGTAAATTAGTCGTCCTGATGTGAGCGATTCGCTTCCCTTCACCATTCTCATACGAATAATCATGTCCCTCCACACATTTATTCGTCGCCACGACTCTTCCGATTGGAAAGCATCATCTCAGACCCACCGTGCCAAACAATCTTCTACAAATCAAGCAAGTAGAGCAGCAGTAGAATTAGTAATCAGAATCACATTAGCAGAGTGCAAGCATATCAATAACATTTTCAATCTTGAATGCGAACTTTAAACGAAAAATGTGCTGAACCATGCAACTCAAATAACGAATTTTCTTGCAGAGTTGCTGAACATCACGACAAACAGATGTTGTCGGTAGAAGATTCATCTCAATCTCACCAACAAATACCATTTCTGTTCAATCAATAAACATAACAGTTGTGTACAAGAAGATTATAAAGAGTGAGCATCTTGTTATCAGAATCTGATTATAAATCTTCGATTAGAATTAAATTTTCATAACCCACTTAAATTTATTTTCGTCAGACTTTATATAAAGTCTATCAAAATCTTACATCTATCCCAGAACTATTTAATCTGAAAGCAATACTATACAATAACATTAAAAGTAATCGTTAGATAGTCCATGAATTATTGTTTTTGTCAGACGAAAATTTCTTTTCTGCATTACGTTACAATGTCCAAAATTAAACAGAAATACATGTCTTACTTGAACGTCCGGAAGAGGCGAACAAAGAACGTGAAAGTCCCGTTAAATTTTTATTAACATATTTGAATGGTAGGTTTAAATCGTTGAAATAACAAATCGGAAGAGTCCAGTCGCAGGTTTTAAAGTTCATCTCTCAGTGGACCGTAAGATAGATTAATAAATACTGAGTAAAGCATGGGGAAAGAAGCGTCGCCGAACGATGCCAACTTTGTGCCACCCGGAAGGCGGACGAATCACGATCATTTCAATATCGTGACCGTAATTGCGAATAATGAGTGCGTGTGCGAACCGTGTAATGAAGGCGCGGGTGTCTATACCCGCATACTCGTCTAATGTACATAAGGGAATCGGACGGGGGAATTTTCGTGAGACCCCGTTCTCGCTTCTCGTCTTCACCATCGAGGATAATTAGCGACAAGAAACCCTAGAATTAGAGTAGACCAGCAAATAAGTTTAGCGACGAAACCTCGCCAACCGAAATCTTTTTTCGAAGGGCCTCAGAACCGAGAGGCGTTGTATTTGTGTCAGCGTACATTTTTAATGGGAAAAAAAGAAAACTTATACTAAGGGAAACGATAATATTGATAAAAATAAACAGCGAAGATAACGAAGAGTTCGCATGTTCCGCGGAGGAAAGATTAATGAATAGAAAATAAAGAATGACGCCATTGAAAAAAAAACATTTGTACGTTAAAAGACATCGTTGTGACATTTGTATCGCGGAACGTGCGAACCGACGGCTTTTAAGGAACATATGTGACATGTGATTCTATGTTGTTTCAAATAAAACATTGTTGTTTTGTATACTATATTGCTACCATCTTTTGTGTGAGATTCTAAAACCTGTTGAGAAAGTAGTTTACACGGTTGAAGGGATATATCACCATGTTCCAGGTAAATGCTGATGCAACTCTTTTTTGTTCTGAAGATTAACAACACTCGGGTATTGCCTAATATAAAAGAAAAAATGATCCTTTTTCTAGGTGCTGTAAGATACTGATGTTGTAAGATACTGATTTATCTTTGAACATAATTATTTTTTAAATATAATTAATGAAATAAGAGAAGTGAAGCAACTTCTGAAACACGCATATATATTTTGACATTACATAATTTCTATGTGGTTACAATAATTGCTGTTTGCTAGAGTTATTAGATACTTTACCATACAGAAAAGTTTAGTATTGATGCAAAAAGAAAAATATGCTTTTATTTATTTATTATTTGTATGATTCCGATCCTTTATTAGTGAATTATCAGCATTTTGTATCAGAATTTTTAAGTTCCTCAAATTATATTGCATAAGAGGTAAAATTTGCAATGGCATTACGACAATGTTTCTGAAGAAATATTGTCTTCATAGAATCAAGTTTGGCATTATTATGTTCAGACAGCAAATTTTTTTTTACTAATATAATATTAAAATAATATAAAACTAAAATAATACTAAAATATATTCATTATGTTGCTTCAAAACAGTAAGAAGACAATTTTCAATGAAAAGAAACGTCAATCGATAGTCATTATCGACTGCTTAATAGCTGACAATTAACAATTTTACCATAAGATTCGATACATATACTACGTTTTAACTCGCAAAAAATTCTACGTTTGTGGAATTTGGCAACTTCAATCATTGGTTTGAATACAATTTTTAAATTCGGCTCATCGTAGACGACATATCACAACGTATGCTCATTTTACACAGTCGGTATTTCAGACTACCGGACACGAAGCCCCATATGAGTCGCTCAGAAGCCAAAATTAAGTCCAGAAATCAAAAATTCAGAAAATTAATGTTTCATGAATGAAAATTATTATATAATATATTCAGAAGCTATAAAAAAGGACTTTCTGATTCAGAAAAAAAACGAAGAAACGAGTAAATCCTTTAACAACTAAAAAGAATATTATTTATTCCATTAAAATTTACAGAAGTCAAATAATATGGAAAAATGGACTTAACCGCATTGGTTTTTGAGCGATTCATATAATGTCCAATCTATCCTGTCTTTCATCGATGCCGATGAAAAACAAAATAAATTGGACATGCAATGCATCGACTGATGTAAATTGTTTTTCACAAGTAATGTAACTTTTTGTCGCATGGTTCGCTGGTTACGTCGTCAACAAAACACAGGTTTCTTATTTCTCGTCGATGTTGAAGATATTCGTTTCCCCTACGTTAGATCGACATTATTTTTTTATATGATTTGACACTCGCGTTTACATACCGCGCTAAAAGCAAATCGCGAAACGCGACGTATAGTCCCTGCACCGCCTACTGTCGATGTGCAAATTCTTCCTTCTTCTTATTTGTGTATTCATCGTGTATTAACCGTCTGAGGATGTTTCTGGACGATTATTATATACATTTTCTAGTAAGAGTATTCAATTAACCAACAAGTGGTTAATTTTTCAACTATCCCTATGTTGATAAGGCAGTCTGACTTGATCACAAAAATCAATAATGTGTTTTCCCACAGTCGAGATATGTGTAAATTTATTACGACTAACGTGAATACAGATACCTTAATTTCCAACACTCGGTACATCAGATGAACCAATCATTTGTAGTCAGTTAAGAAAAATATACAATATTTTCCATAGGTGTATTGTAGGATTGTATTTTAGCCAAGAGGTATTTGATTTTATTGTAATATAATAACGAAGGATTTTTTTTCTATTTTTCATATTTTGATTCAGCTTGCCTGTGATTTTGATGAGACAAGTGTAGGTCGTATTTACTGACCCGTAGTCAGTTTATCGATTGAAGGAATAAGCGTTCAGGGCAACATTACGTGATATTAATTAGTATAATTTTATAAATAGTACAGAGAAAATTTTTCAAAAATTCTTATCATTGAATACAGGAAAAGATGATGTTGATTGAAATGAATATTAACTTTATAGGTACAAGGTGCATGCAAATATAACAAACGAACATTATGTGAAACGATTTAATTATTACATATTTTCAATTCTACTTTTCTAATAATCGTATTTTTATCATTCTAGTTTGTTTAAAATGCATTTCTTTTCTCGATTTCTGTTACAGCTGAAAAGTATATACATATTTTGCATTAGTTTTATGCCTTGGAACCTGTATAAATGTAGAGTCTAGAAACGCTCTAAACGGTACTTTTTATATTTTTTAGATTTGATTTAATTTCAACTTTAACCGTAAAAAATTAAAGCTGCAATCATTATGTTTTCCTCTTAACTCAACGATAGCGAGTGTGTTTTAATTACTGAATATTAATTGCATCTATCAGTATCAGATATAAACTGTTGACATCATTTTTATTTTTTAAAGTTCTAGTGAAATATCTATATGTTTCGGGACTTATGAATGTTTAACGAGGAACATGAAATTCATGAGCTCTACCAAATGTTACATTTCTCGCGGGTATCAACGCATCAGACTACTATATTTAGTGTAAACGTGATCTTTTAAAAATCACGAAAACTTCATTGGCGGTGGAACCGCATAGTTCGGAAGTTTTTTTACTAAAAATCATTTCAAGGACATTCATGCGGTTTATACCTGAAATTATATTCCATTGTGCATTATATAATTATAAGTTATACATATTTTTATATAAATCTTCCTCTCGTGAAAAACATTCGAATAATAATTTTTCGTTCATAAATTTCATTCATATCATAAGATCGAGTAAAAAATTTGTGGTCTTAATAAGATCCTATTAATTTATGTACACTTTTGCTTGTTACTTTATATACCTAACAGTAGCACATTCAACGTTATATACTATACGTAAATATAAAAAAATTTCAAATCTATATTTAATAGCCCCCATGAACTTCCGGTTGTTTGGTAGATGACTGTCAAACTTATTGACAATTCTGTGCACATATACATCAATTACCCACAAATTAGGATTCCAAATATGTAGCTTAATAATTCACGTTGAATTTCCTGTAGCGACATTTGAGAACAAAACTTTTTGAATGTATTATTAAATCATGTATCTATTTTATGAAGTTTCGATTATAAATGATTAAGATTTGTTATCAATACACACATGCGTCTTCATATCGAAACAGTATTTTCTATTCAAAATTTATATATGAGAATGTCCATCGACATTAACCTTTAGAATACAGGTGAAACACTTCTTGAAATTCTATAAAAAATTGTTAGTTATTATTTAGTTATTAATTGTTGTTAGTAAATATCATTTTTTACCATAAAAATATGCTGGTCTTCTAGAGATTAAGTAAATGCAATCGCGTATTTAATTTAGTTCTTCAACTGAACTACGTTGCATATATGTTGCGCATTCTACACGTTTACAACGTACACGATTATTTAATAGATTGTATTGAAGCCTATTTCAATAAACCAATATCATATTTGTAATCTGACGGATTTATTATTAACGGAATGAAATGTTTCATTTCTTTGAGTTTCCATAAATTGATTCGTGAATACTTATACTTTCGCAATCCCACACTGTTTGCGAACGTTTCTTGCCACGAATTTTAATATAGTTGAGGAAACGTCTTCCAAATGTTTTTGCCGTTTTATCAAGTATGTACTCAACGTGCGATTGAAATGTGATTTTTGAAGTTAAGCTATGCAGAAAGTACTTACACTTTCTTTTTAACTTTTTATGGACGGGAATTTTTAAAAGTACCTACTAGAACATTTTTCCATAAGAATTTTCATTATATATCAAACTTTTATATACTAAAATAGAAGAAAACTATAGATTGATATTTTCTTATTTAAATAATTGCATCACTTGCTTGCAAATTTCGATCCTAGATGCCAAAGTTCGGAACCACCAATATGTTCACATTCGTTCTCTAAGGGTTCACGGTAAAATAGTTTAGAAGAAAGTTTGATATTTTCGACAGGAAGTTTCAACAATTCGAAATTTTCGGCTAGGAGTTTGATTTGTAATGTGTATTTCAAGCAGCATTTGAGGCACTTGTCTGAGACGCTCGTGACTCTGGTATCTCCGGCATTATTCCTTAAAATATACGATAGCGTGTCGGGTTATATTTGACAATACTATAACGTGGCCTCGATATATCCGTACAATCTCTGGCACCATCGCCACGGCTTCAGTCGGTGCGTTTCACTTTCAGTTAACCACCGGCCCTCGCCAGTCTATTTCTGCAACCCTGACGTTCAACGCGATTTCAAAGGTCCGCTGTCACCCTTTGTGATCGCCTCGCGGCAGATAGCAATACCATGCGTCCCTTGTCTTAGGCAACAGCGATCAAATATAACAGATTTGATTAATCATTAGCGTGCCAATGAAAGTCACTCAGGGGCACATATATTTTCCTACGTCATTCAGTTACTGGTAACACTTAGGCGACCGTATGAAAAAAGAAATGTAACTACATATAACCTTTTTCGTTAACTTCAATTGAACTCATTCTACAGATTTGACTAAAAATTGTGTTTTACAAAAACAAGGAAGGTATTTAATGAATTATAAATATCATTAGTTCAATATTTATTAAATAACGAAAAAATTTTAACAAAACAAATGGCAATGTATTACTAAGGAAAAAGTGGGAGATTTTCCTGTGTGTTACATCTTATTGTCAGCTTCTATAAGGGAAATGTATTAAAAATAGTTTGTTGAAGTTATTTCAAACATAGAGATAAAATGTAGAATCGTTTAAGGGATATGTAGCTACGAAAGATTAAAGGAAACTGATAAATTTAATATTTGGTTTCACCTATTACCAGCTATTAAGGAGCTATTCTTTTTATAAAGAATATTAACCAACGTCTTAGCTATATATTCGTATTTTTTTAGTATCTAATATTACAAAATGGTAAAGTATTTCTGATGAAATGGTAAAGATTTCCTATAAATCTTTAATTCACGAAAAACCTAGTAATGTTTTACTCTGCAAATAGTTTAAAATTGACGATCCCTAATGGGGATATCTTTTAACGTTTTTCTTAATTAGTCAACTATTGGTGCTTTTACCTTAGATATATTTTTGTTACAAAATACTTAGTTTTGTTAATATATGTATTTAATTAACGTATTTTGTGAAAATAAACATAATTTTCCTAAAAGTTTTTATTTGGGGCCTGAAGGGTTAAGGGAAGCAGTCGAAAAGAATACATTTCTTCAAGTTTCTATCGATCGCGATCATACTATAATTGCAAATGGACACTGGAGCCGTAACAGTAAACCAAAATGACCAGAAAGGAACACCACAGGGTCATTTCAGGGTACGAATGGCAGTAAAAGCCGCAACGTCTCTGAGCTTCCGGGATCCACAAAGACAATGATCCTAACAGGTTCGAATACCGTTAGCCAAATGTTATTATGGAACGATACAACAGACACTTGACCTAAATGGACTATAACTGACGCGCGCATGTATGTCAATACGCAACACATTTCGGGTTCTTGAAAATCGATTGCGACAATAAAACAGCGGACACTGCATTTCTCGGCGGGGTCGTAATAGCACATTTATGAACGATAAATAAACAGACATGCGCACGCGTGTGCCGGTGTTAATCAATTAGTAAAGGAAATATAAATAATTATTGGAATATTATAATATATTGTTGTTACTACAGTCCTTGGAATTATTTCGCTGTTAATACTAAACGTACCACGCCCGGTCAAATGACCGATACTTCTAAATTAAAAAATGCATCTATAGTTTTCCTTTCTCGTTAAAAACAAATGAAAATATGTAATCTGGTTTTTATTATCCAAAAGTTATTTTGTACATTGTCTCTGTATTAAATCAACAATCACCTGTATTCTTTTTACAAACATATGATTGATAGCTAAAACACCGGTACTTTTAGTGTTAAGATCTTGCCTTGTGATGTTTTTCACAACTGTGCTCGATAAAGCTGCTTTATTAGTAATAATTTACTACAAAACTAAAAGAATTCGGTACATACTCTATGTGTACGTTTACTCTAGAGGTTAACGATTAATAATAGAAAGGTAATATTTCATTATTATTGAAAAGAAGTAACTCACATTTAGATTTGTCAAATTCAGTTCGACATCTTCACGAGTGCTACACGATATCATAGGACAAGGGGTTAATTATCTGCGAAAGGGTTCAAGAATTTTCATGTTCTTTATGAGAGGTTGAATATTGATACTATTCAGGTAATCTTTGGATATTCATTAAATTGGGTTAAAAATATTTATAAAATGTCTGAAAAAGTTTATTGTTTAATATAAGTTGCTATGGTTGTAAATAATTACTATTATGGCGGTATTACTTTCTCAAAAACTATTTCATCTTTTGTATTGTTCCTCATTTCTTTTCTATCTATGCCGTGTTTGTCCAAGTGTACATTTGGCGAGCAGACTCGCATGAGAAAAATTTCTACTTTTACCTTTTCTAGCGCTTACGAGTGTTTTAGGACTTGGCTTGGGCCTGGTTAGTGTCCACTCATAAGCACTTGCACTTCACTTCTTCTTTTATTATGTTCTTCCGCTGTCAACCTTTCTCTGGGGTTTTCAAGTAATTCTTACTTTTCCTCTTCTTGTCGATTTTCTCTCTTTCTATGCATATTTTTCTTCGATGATTAACATTCCTCAATTGATCTCGAACTCCGATATTAACAACACAACGCGCTTTTACTGAACCGTACGTGTTTCTGTAATATACTTAATAAATTTGTGTTGAGGAACAAATTTGCGGAGCCCCGCATCATTTACCTTCTAATTCCTCTACACTACAGGTGGCTGGATAAATTTCTTATTGCATCAAATGAATAATTTCAAGAATAGGTCACTTCATACCATAATGAAATATGTACTATAATCGTATCATAGTATTTTTTGTTCAATCTTACGTTCACACTATTCAAAGAAGAAATATAGAAATACAATATTTGTGATTTGATTTTGTAATCTGATTGTTATTCTTGTTGAATTGCTGTTCTTGTGATTCTTCCAAATGGCTTGGAAATCAGTTGATACTTGAAATATTGTACATTGACGATAACTCGTGACGATTTTGGTCTTGCATAATTTATTTGAACATAAACGACAATGTATTTTCAGTTTATCAGGGTCTGAGCATCTAATTTCGCTGTTTTCTTTTAAATATTAAAATAGTGGGAGGTAACAATTGCGTGTTCATCGAATCTTTGTTTCTGTTGTTTCTCAGAAAACAGTTTGTTCCAAGAATTGTAGGTAATGGAAATATGGGTTTCGCGCATGGATAAGGTTTCCAGGCACAAATATTTTTTATCGAGTAATATTAATGCAACAAACGTCGAAAATTGTTTAATGTAATGATCAAGATAAGAACTGAACATATTAACAAGCGCCATTTAAATGAAACGTTTGTTAGCAAATTTCGGTAAATATTTTTTCGTTAAAAGTAATTTAAGTGTTTTTTTCTGCATTATAGTCCTAAGAAAAATTATTATGTTATATTATACTTGCTGACTTATTGTAACTCGATTATATTATTATTACTACTGAAAAATGTATTGAATGATTCTTATCCAATCCTACAGATCCCTAACTATTAATCATTGAAATTTGAAGGACTATTAATTAATTGCGGATAAATAAAATATTAACTGCTTTTGCAATATAGTCAACTTTACAATCTCACAATGTATATACAGTGATTTAATTTTTTAAGTGTAAAATTTGATCTTTCTTTTCTTTCTGTTTCAATTTTCAAATTTAATATTCCCACTGATTGAAAAGTTCAGTGCGTTTTAATTGTGATTTATTGCGTTTAATCAGAAGTAAACGCATTATAGAAATAGTCTTTCTGAGAATTAACTGAACCACTTCTACCATTGAATAATGAAACTTCAATTGACGGCAACAAACGAATCTTCATGATTTAAATCATACATTTATTACAATTAAAACATTCACATTAATACATTTATTAATTTTAATAATGTAAGTTTTCATAAATCATAATGGTGAATGTTATAATTCATAATAATTGAAAACTATTAAATGTGACAGTAAAATAATGATAAGTAATGATAACTTTTCCTTTCCTCAACGTGAAAAATAAATGGACTTACATCACTTTCAAGGTAAACGGTCCAATTAGGAGCGCTACAATAAGTCCACCAAAGGAAAATCCCTTCACAATGAAGTCCATAGAGGGAGCTTGCCTAAGGGATTTGCGTGCTTGGTAGACCGTTAATTAACGCGACGCATTGATAAGTTTACGATGTGATAATCCCTAGTAAAAATAGTGTTTGGAATACTAGGAAACCGTGCGCAATTTCAAAGAAACGTACATACTGTATTCCTTCTGAAAATTCACGAAATTCAAGAGCTTCAGCGAGATGTTCGGGAGCAGCGAAATCTTTGCCCTCATTGGCTAATATTCCTATTGGGTAACGTCACAAAGTTGGTAGGGATAGAAATGAAACTCTAAAGGATTCGCCAAAGCACGGAATTACGAGCAGAACAGTGTTCAACCAGTGAGACTGCCTCTTGGGACCTGATCCGAAGTTAATTCACTGCCGCCTGAGAAATATCGTTGCCAAGAATCCTTCAACAATAGTGGATCTCAATCATTTTCATTGTAAACTTGGTCTTCGAGTTTCTAGCAATCATTTTTATCAGTGCATTATACTTTATTGCGTTTATTGGCTAAACTTGTATGCCTATGAAGTGGCAGAATCAAAAAAGACTGAAAAGGAAAGAAATTTCGTTTCTCTAGTGAAATATCGACGGTGTAAAGTAAAATGGAATTGTCTTCTTATAAAGAGTTTTAATAGGTTGATAAAGAATGAAGTTCAATTAGATTATATTTTATTCATTTGTGATGGTCTTTGGAAATTATAAATGTATGAAGATCTAGAATTTACTGGTTAGTTAATCTACTTAAAATAGCATAGATACTATAACGTTAGTAGATACTATTTTGTTACTATTCTGTGCTGTATGTTTCTTGATACTTTGTTGATGGCAATGATATCTTGGAAGAGAGTTGAAAAGAACAAAATGTTTTTAGGTAATGCGAAATTGTTGATATATTATTGCTACATTTCTCTCTTGATATTTGGTTGCGTAGTTTATGAGTGGTATAATTTATTGTTTTGTAATTATAATTCACTAAATCTCGTGAATCAGACACTGTTCAACAAAGATTATTGAACTACGGTTGTCATACTACAGTGACTTCAGAAGTAACTATAAATGTCCGTGGTATTAACGTTGTAACAAGTTGATCATAGAGTGATTCGTTGACGTTTCATTATGACATCAGTTACATCTGAAATCCTATTAATTCGACAGAACTTTATCTTAGGTGTGGGTATGAGAGGCGTTGTAAATATGTACAAAGTATCAAATTTATATTATTGGATTCATTAAAAAAATTAATTATTAGATTTTTCCCATAAAAAGGAACGAGTAGTATTAACTACAAATTTGTTCAATTGAAACAAATACTGTTCCAATGTTTTTCAAAGAATAAATTTCTTAATGATTCATTTACGGCAAACTTGTTAATCAGCTTTTCGATTTCGAATGCTTGACAATCGGAAACCCATAAAAATTACGCTGACTTAAAATAAAAGAAATAAGAACGACGTTGGGAGATTCTCTTCTCCTTTGATTGCGACACGATATAAATGATTATAATCGAGTTTTAAGGTTAACATGATATATAAACCAGATAGTCTATAATTGAAACTGATATAATCCGGTGAATTAGAAAGGTTAATAAGCGTAATAAATTCTCGATTACACTGTTCATACAACCTATCACTTTGCTTAAGTGAGTTAGTCCTCAATTGTGTACGCGACGTATCGTAAAATAATGATATACTAATACTAAAACTACCAACAAGACAAAAGGATTTATCTTCGAATAATTCTTTTACAATTTATTCAAAATACACACGCTTTTCTGAAAAATTTTTTTAATAAATTTATTCACTACAGTGCACTCTAAAGCATAAGTCGTTTGACAAATATACACGTCATCTTAAAGCTAGAAATGATGCAAAGTCTTTTAACGATGAATTATTTATTTTTTCAGTTAAACATGTAATTCTTCTTTATTTTGCTTTGATTTTCCATTAAAATACACCCCATGCGCATTCGTCCTGCGTTTTACGAGTGCACACTCCATTTTTTTATTTTATTGCGTCCAAAAAGAGAGATATTTGAAACTAAATTCCACAGTTAAGAAGTTAATAAATGTATTTTTATAAATGGGGATGTATGTGTATAATAATAGAATATAAGGGACTACAATTTGTTTATCAATAATTCTGCCGTTAATCTCCCAGACAGGATATAATTTATAAAATATTTGTTTTACGAAAATTAAATGTATGCACATCCTCTGTACACTATGAATACATGTGTAGGTTGGCCTTATATTATCCGTTACGCATAATAAATTTATAGTAGCCGATGATAGCGGTTTGCGGTTCCTTTTGCTTTGAATAATTCACCAATTATCGCGAAATACCTCTGTTGGATCTGTTCGATCACGTACACCTGAAATCGATATAATATGCCTTGAAATGTTCACGGTGGCTTATTGACATTTCACGCGCCGCGCTGAAGACTGTCTCAAAATTGTGACAGATCCACTGGCATTAACGTGGTTACGGAACATGATATACGTTTCTATTCGTAAATATTAGAGGAGATACCGTACGTGATAAAATTGGAATATAAATGCATACATTATTCTGTATTTTTTATCTTACAATTATAAAGAGACAGCGGGTTTTATAACAAAGTTGTTTAACGCTAAACGTGCCGGTACTATATATAAAAGTATTCCTGCCGTAACCAATCAAATAACTGGTTATAAAATAAAGATAAACAAGTTAGACGATACATTTTTCTTAGTGGAAATATAAACAAAAGGAAGGACAAAAATTGGAAAACTGATTAATCGGATAATATTAGAATTGATATAAAATTAAATGGTTGAGAGAAAATACAGAATTTTAAATCAAATTTTGATATCAGTCATGGTAAGCTTAGTGTTAATAGATAATTTAGTAAGAACTTTAATGAATTTACACGCGCATTTTATTTTGCTTAAAACTTAATAGTATTTTTAATCAACTAATTAAGCCTCTGTTTCGTTGAGATCTCTTCAAAATTACAGATAAAACTGTGCGGGTATATGAATATTCGTAATGTAATTGACCTATCAAAAATAAGTTGAAAATATGGAATAAAAGTATTTCAGTTGAGATCTCGTTTTCGAGGAAATCATGTTGGAATATTTATCCTGCATTTCGTCAACTCTTGACTGCGTACATAAATTTTGTTAATTGATACCTCGCCTTTGCGAAAATCAGGTTTTAACGTACTCTGCTGACAGTTCCCCAAATACAGGCGCACTCGGTAAATCCACAAATTGGATTTCCTCGGAAATGAAGAACCGAGAGGAAAAATTTTATTCTATGTTTTGACATATGTTTTCAGATAAAATAATGTCTTGTCGATTTCACCACCGGTGTTTAGTCGGATTAGTCAAATGAAAAATTTGTATTTTATGCTCGTGATTCATTTTTGCATGTGTAGAGTTGTTTACACTCCGACTGTATCACTTGTTACACAACGTTCTATAATCCCGCTATCTCATCTTACAATTAGTGTGAACACAGTGCATTGCATTCGATATTCCCTGCACAATATTTACTTAATAATCTCAGTAATTTCGTAACATTATTTCAAATATAATTTGTACTTAATCAGTATTTTTGTTAGGAACGTTATGATGTATTTCATTATTCTTAATTAAAATGTAGTGCGTAAAATAATTTGTTATTACTGGTACGTTTAGTGGGTTGATACAATTTACATGATTTTTAATTTACTGTACGCGTTCACTATTACTGTATTCAGGAATATACGCCAATCTGTCATAATGTAGGTTGATTTGAACATGAGTGGCTGGGAAATTGTGGTCACTCCGTAGGAAATTAGTTACAGAATAGATTGACATACTACTGTGTAATAATATTATAGCAATGTATTGATAAATAATTTCATGTGAAAGTATGGGAATATTGCACATTTCAGAAGGATTTAGATATTCAAAGTTGTTAGTTTATTGAATATCGATATAAATAATTAAACTTTGTTATTTACGTCATACATAGAAACAAGAGAATATTATATACTCAACAATGCCAATGTTATTTGTAGAAAAACATTGACCTTAATAATAATGTGAAGGTCTTGGTTTATATTTGATATTTTAATAACCCTGTACATTTCGAATATACATTTATAGACACTAGATTAATTACACTGTAGAACAAATTTTAACCTATTTTGCTTTTTACAATAAGCACTAGGCGATTCTTATAGAGTTACTTACCCTAAATACGAATCCGAAAACCAAATTGCTGGGTCACGTCCAGTTTTCGAAAAAACTGGGTTTTTGTAAAAACGGTCGAATTTTTCAGAAAACCAAGTGTTACGTGAAAACTAAAGACGATAGGCAGTTAAAATTTTTCGCAGAAAATAAATGAGACTTGCCCGAACACGTAGCTATAAAAATTTTGCGTATCATTAAATGTTTGTGAATGATGATCAAAGTTCAAAGTTCAAAAATAGATGCCCGTACTTTGTATGTATTTCTGTTACATTTCTACGAAAAGTCGGTTGGCTAGCACAAATTTGCTATGCGCCATTGGATTCTGCAGACATTTCTGAAGAGGAACCCCCAGCGGGAAGCGCGAGATCGGTTTTTCTTTGGGACAGGGTAAGAAAATGTCCGCGAAGAGCGCGTGCACCGAACATTCGCGCTACACGGCCATCGCTCGCTGGCCACAGCTATGAAGTGCCGTGACTACGCGCTGTATAGACCTGGACCCCAGTCACTTCTAATACGTATATATAATGTTTAATTGTTTTATAAATTTTCATAATAGTTATAAGAAAGCTTTTCACGACCGTTCCGTTTTAAATAATTTGATGTTTAATATAACAATTTAATATAATATAATACAAAGGAAAAACATCATTGTAATCGGTTTTCTACATGGTACATCTACTGTAAAAATATATATGCCAATGTGCATATATATATCATATTATTTTACATACATGTACACCATATTATTTTAGTTCTATAGTTTTATAATTATTTCGTCATATTATTTTTAATATGATATAAAACAATGCTAAAGGAATGAAAACTCCCTGTTACGCATGTTGTATACGCCAGAGAAAAATTTTGAACTCTACTTATATTTGTAGACTATTCAGAAACTTTCTATTGTATTTAAATTTTTGCTGCATTATTTAGGTAAAAATAGCTCAAATCTTGTTAGCATGCCTGGTCATTTATTTGTAGTAGGAGATTAATTAAACGTAAAGATAACAGAACAAAGGTAAATATATGTAAACAGTTACACGGTACAAGTAAAGAATTTCAACGACGTCTCAAGCGTACACATAAAGTGAGTTACGACTGACTAAAAACAAAACACATGCGACGTTCTCCTGCAGCATGTGAAACGCACGCCACGGAGAAGCATTACTGATCGTCTACTGTTTGTCTTATTCTGCGTGCGAAAAGGGCCCGAACAACTACATATTAGATATTTCTTCTCAGAAATGAAATCCGTTTAAATACAGGATTGGGGAAAATTAAATGAGAATTCAAGTTGTGTCGCATGAACAGTTTGAAAATAAAGGTCAAAGGTTTTTAATATTGCGCTCGGATACATGTAGTATAGAGGGTGCTAATACAAGTTTTTTAATATTTGTATGATGACCAGGACACTGTACCGAGTAAAAAACCTTTAATAAACATAAGTTGAACTTTCGATTGTATCCGAGATTATAAAGGATGCATCAAGGTCATGTGAATGTCATCATATACTAGATCGTTAAATTCGTTTCTGCGTCAATTATAACACTATTAAATAAAAAATACACAGTGTCTGTAAAAAACATCCCAGATGAACATGATATTTTACTAAAGAACCAATTTTCAAAACATATTTTTATTGCAATTTCTTATAGAATCAATGATGTTTAATTTTTGTTGCGGATATCTTTTTATGAGTTTAGTGGAAGTGCCTGAAACTGATGGACATTTTTAGAAGGAACCTGCATATACTGGGTGTCTAATATTAATTTACAAATACAATTATTCCGAGCTCTATACGTTATTTAAAAGATGTGAAAGATGAAATAAATAGGCTAACACTTTTTATAGAAAACGTCTTATTGCATTGATTCATGTAAAAAAAGATTGTATGATTATATTTTAAAAAATAATTGCGACCTCGAAACATGTTTTAAAACATGATAATATGATAATATGATAATATGATAATATGATAATATGATAATATGATAATATGATAATACGATGATATAATGATATGATGATATGATGATACGGTGATATAATGATATGATGATATGATGACACGATGACATGATAACATGATGACATTATGACATGATGACATGATGACATTATGACATGATGACATGATAATATGATAATGTATCATTATATCATTATATGATAATATAATAAAATAATGATATAATAATGTAATAAAATAATGATATAATAATATAATAATGAAACAAATGTGAATGCATTATGGCAACAGGCGTGGGAACATCGATTTCCGATACACAATATTCGATACATGTTCCACCCCCACAGGTTCTCGATCTCTCTCGGTCTTGTTCTCTTCATCTTCCTTCCACGTTCTCTTCAACCTTGTTCCACCTTGTTCATTTTTTTCCTTTGCCTGTGTTCGCCACTCTGTGCCGCGTTTGAAATTCTGAACCCGAAAAAAGAAAGGGTAAATACGAGCGGTCCGCGTTACGCTCTTCGAATTTAAAATTAGTTATATTCTCTATTATGGATACCACAGAGAATGCATGGTGTCACTTTTTACAGTCGACCGAAGTCACGGCACGAATTGTTTCCGTTTCACTTTATGTATATCTATACAGGGTGTGTCATGTATTTATTTTAAATACTATTAGAGGTAGAGAAAAATTATTGGATGCATCACCATTTTAGAACACACGTGTACCAATTAATTTTCTTTACGAATTGGAAAATAATAATTCATATCAAGCAATTTTCTCTTGATACTGTCAATAATTTAATAATGTAAAAAATAAAAATTAACGTGAAAGATAACAATACAAAAAATTGGACATTTTGAAACCACATTTGCAGTTACTTTCTGTAAATAAATATCAATTTAACAATTACATTATTCATTGTTATATATTTAAGTATTTATTTATATTATTTTATCATTTATACCGTGATCAAATGTAGTACATATATTCTTACATATTTTGTAAATAGGTAATGTTCACGTAAAAACTTCAGCAATTTCTCAGACGTAAACAAAATTTATACTTCCATTAAAATTTATTTATTGAGCAGTACAGTAACGAATGGCTTTCTGTAACAAAACTACAATTTTAAATAGTTATTCAAATAAAAATTAGAACCATGCCTTTTTCTTTTGATCAGCAGAAAGCATGAATTAGCTTAATGCATAGAAGCAAAACTTTTAACTCCTTTTTCACTGACATAACCGTATGAAATATGGATTTTAATACCTGTCCGTTTCGCTATTACTTACTATTTATTTCTGCAGTGTTAGTTTTAAATATTCTTAAAAGAAATATTCCCGATTAGAGCCGTTTTCTTCATATCTTGATATTCATGGTTATACGGTGAAAGGTACTTACTTTGGTTAGAGCAGAGAAGTTATAACTGCGGGAATAAAGGTATTTCCTAGCGCAATTTCATTTTCTCTCCCGGGCGGTACGCATTTTTTATCTCTGATGATTTCGTTCGAAAGGTGTACTTGCTTTCGTCGGATTCAATTACTAGAAGAATCTCTTTCCTGTGATTTCTACGTAAACTGGTTTTGCCTCGCTGTGTCATCGTATTCCTCTGTTTTCGGTATTTCATTTTATTTGTTAAATGCCTTAGTTTTCTTAAGACGTAATTTATTTTACATCTCGTCACTTAAACCGCTACGTTAGCAATATGAAGGACCAGAGATCGAATTGCATTAACATTCCTAATTTCAAAACGAGGCCTTTCTTTAGTAAAAAAATACTGCATGGAGAAAGTTTACATTAGATGACTATTTAATTAATTTGTTTACTATTTAGATTATTATATTTCCTGCCATTCGTTCGAAACTTGCAGAAGCTTTCGAAGGTTCAATTCAAACGAGCGGGTGAAATGTTTTCATAGATTCGGTAAGCAATGTTAACGACATTACGCTTTTGGTTTGTATACGTATACCGAGATGCGCTTTGAATCGATATTTTAGGCAAATATATTAGGGAAACAAGCCGGAAGCAATCTCAAGCTGAAAGGATAGAAGTTATCAAAATACTTTTCCGGTACTACAAACTATCATCTTCCAGGAACAACAAAAGATAAAAGTTTTACGTCCTTCACGCAAAAATGAGACTACTCGTAACGATTTCTAATACGGAATTTTCTGTCATCGCTTTGAAAATCCTCGACAGTCAATAAAAAATATAAGATTTTAGTTTTTAAGAGATATTTTTAATACTTTCTCCCGGTTGCCGCTTGCAAGTTGGATTTCCAACGGCGCAAGAGGCGAGGAAAAATAGACTCTATAATGCTCCTTCCGGTCAGTAAACTCAGAGGTAGAACAGATTTTCGATAGCCGGACTATCGGAAATTTTTGGTTAAATATTCTGATCGGTACTTTCCAGTGGAACAGCAGGGAAACTGTTGCTAGATGGTAATTAATATATCGGATGTACTTCGATTTTCGCAAGATACGTTTTACGTTGATCACAAAGATCTGTTACCTTTTCTTGACAACACATGAAAATTACAGATAATTAATATTAATGTCATTAATAATTAATAGATTTTCCAATTAGTACTTACAAAGTGAATTTATTGAAAACTTAATAGTTTATACTTATTTTTGGAGGAATGTAAATATTTCTAAATTAATAGAATAATTATCTCATTCTGTTATAATAATATATTACAATAATGACTATATTATGTGGGTCTTTCAATTACAACCGATAGGTTTAATCAGAAAAATTAAAAGTCATCAAGAAATTCATCAGAATTTCTTACAATTTTATGACAATTGTTTATCAGTTTATATAAAAGTGATCATATTATAACATTATTTTTATAAATTCATCGATAGTTCAATCAAATATAATGATAGTCTGACGCCAACGAAATTGTATAATGTAAAAGGGTCGAGTCTTCTACACTTTTATGGTAACAGTTTGTGAACTTCTGTATTTAAACCGCCCTCGTACATTTTTAACGTTAGTTTTACCTACTAGAAGATAAATCCAATTATTATAAGTCACAGCTTTATACATTTTCTAGTAAATTGACAAATCTGTGTTAGAAAGTAGAACAAAAAATTTAAAACTAATATCTCCTTTATACTCCCAATAAGTACATTTTCTAATATTTTTCTATTTCACTGCACGGTAGTTAAATTTCATTAATAATAAAATATTAAAAATTGATAATACAATAGATAAAATGATTCTTCAAAATGTTCAATTTATGTTTGAAAAATGTGTTTCTATGATTTAATGAATTTTTTACTTATTTAAAATATACAATACGTAAGGTGTTTGTTTTATTTATCAGAAGCTATGGGAAATGAATTTGGGATGCGTGTTGAGAGTCAGTTCCTCTATATCGATACCCAGATTGACTGTACTAATTATACCTGTGCATTTCCATAATTAGAACAGACAGCGGCGCAAATACTGCATTAGGGTTGACATGCTGCTAGTACTTATCGATTAATCGTGATATCCAGCCGGAAATTCACGGGCGAGGATTTAATACATCCTACAAAGTATTCTTTACATCTTTGTATATACTTAGATGAAATCAGAACGTTTCAAAAGTTTTTCTTAATGAAAACAAAAGGGTTTTTAATGAGTTGTTCTTTTCTATGAAAAAGAAAGATGTACCTACATATAGACAAGAGAGTGTAGAAACAATGACCAGAATATAAATTTTATGAATTCATAATGAAAGTTTTATGTTATTTTCACTCTGATGGAGTTGTTTTTATGGAAATTGCGCAAATGTTGCTTTTTCTAAACCCAGAAGATGTATATTTTCATAAATGTCTAAAATAATTAAATAATCAATTCTTAATTATTGTTTGAAATATAAAACATATTACTATTTTCTGTTTTCATAGACACTATTTTTATACTAAACAGTTTAAACCTTTTTATACTTCTTTTCTGTATCAGCTAGAAATTACATACTTTATTACATTAAGGAATTAAATTCTACCTTTTTTACAAATTTAATTATTATTAACACTTATAAATGTAATTTACCTAATTATTCTATTATTCTCTTACGTATTTTAACACTCACGAGCACAACAAATACCTTTACCTTCATTATGTATCTTTCATAAATAATATCTTCTTTAATCATTCAACGATTCATTCTAATCACAATTCAACTATTTATAAAATTCGTAAAACACATCGAATTTAAATTATCCCGTAACCTTAACCGAAAAAAGCGAGAACAAAGTAATCCATTATTACGTCCAACGCCGAGGAATGAACCGTTACTTCATGCGTAACTACTTAATATCATTTGAGCAACCATCAGCACAGAGATTCGATTCGACCGCCGAGGGGCCTCTCTGAAGTCTACTAGAGTGTATCAATTTCCGATCAACTGGTCACAGTCAGCATATTCCGACCAGAAGAAGATCGACCGTATCAGAAACACAAACCAACGAATATCTTCAGTCCGATCCAATGAGTAACCATTGACGCTCGTACGCGAATTATACTGTATTTACATTGGGCCAATATAGACCTAGAAAGAAACAAAAAAAAAGGAATAAGAAAAATACGAGCGGTATATTTACTACATAGAAATATATACTATATATACTATACCTATATTATTATTACATTTATAATTACATACATTATAAGGTAAGAGCACCAGTAGTTGACCAGTTAAGACAAATTTTCTTTCTCTGAAACTCTGTGTGTGGAGATGCTGTTTGAACTTACATTACGTAGCAAAGTAAACTTTTTTGAGATAATTATATTATCCAAAGGGTATAGCAAGATATAGGAGTCAAAAGTATTCTTAGATCGGTTTTTCTCAAGAAAGTTCCTTTCGATAGCTTAGCCACAGAAAACAGTGTATACCAAGTTTCAATCCTATATCTCAACCAGAAGGGTAGTTCTAGGGTGAGTTTGAATGTTTTATCCCATTTTCCTTATTTAATGATACATGAAAACTGTGAAAACATTCAAAGGCATTTTTAGCATAAGAGTGCATGGCTGAGAATTTCTTGAGATTTTTCATGTATTAGTATGACAAACATTCTCAACTTTTTCAGATTTTTTGGCTTGCTGTGCCATGGTTAAAAAAATGAAAAACTAATTTCTGTTCGCACTTCAGATGACGAATATGAGTTATCTGCCAATATTTCATCACTGATTTCTAATGTTTTCTACGGGTAAATTATCGAAGGAAACTTTCTTGAGAAAAATCGATCTAAGGGCACTTTTGACCTCCTTATCCTGCTATACCCTTTTATAGACATCTTTAAAAATTTAGTACTTCAGTCAAAAGTCGACCATCCTTTAAAACGAGAAAACTAGTCATTGACCATATGTTAGCAGTCGACTACTTATAGTAGAAACAAAAACACTAAAGGTCATTACCTTAATATCATTTAGTTACAACGATTATGAGAAATTACAAGTAAAAGGCCAAATACTTAATATCATGTTGGAAACTGGAGGCATATAACTAACGTCAATGAAATGAATTGTTAGTTTTTACGATAAACAATTTAAGCCTTCATTGAAAGATAATTGTTATTACAGAAACTTATTTTTTATGTTTTCTTGAAAAATGGTCTACTATTGATACCAAATCAATTACTCGTGTCTTTACCTTATACGACATTATACATAATATATTGAAATTCTATCTGAGGAATAACATTCTTAGACTAAATGACTGAACTAACAATTTAGCTTCTATTCAAAATTCTAGAAAATTGATGCATTCCTAATTTTGAAATCCAGATAATTTCGTTCTTTAGTCCACTGCTTTTGTCACTTGTGCTATATAACATAAGTGGCTACATAATAGTGCAATATGAGTACTGTGATACAGAATCATTAATAATTATTTCCAATGCCAGTTGCTTTATTATGAAAGAACAACTTTTACTATATTTATATTACTATATATATATACTAAATATTAGTGTTACTATATTATAAACGCTCTAAATTTTCGTGGCAACGAACATGTTAATAATTTTCTATCAAAATTCAGTCTAGATATTGACTGATTTTCAGTCGGACCACAGAGTCAAAATTGCTTGATCCAGCAACTGGACTAATGTAGACCCAGCATTATATCACGGATTTTATCCAGTTTCCCCTGGTGGATACCGAAAATTTCAAGGTCGCACGCGATAAGAATTTATCATGAAGAGATCCTCGGCTTGATCGAAATAACGAGTCGGCGATTTTGCGACGGAGAATGGCTCGTCCCTGTGTTTAAGGGTGAGGGATGAAACGACGGTTCTCTCTCCGTGTCGGCGATTAAATCGCCGGGATGTTACCCAAAAGATCTCGGGAACCTCTTGTCGATGACTCGATGTCGAGCACGTGGAAATATCGGTCGTGGGGGATTACGTTGCTCTTCCCAGGGAGAGCAACCCTTTTTCGTATTCATACTCTCGGCTAACCATCCTCTAGAGCCTTCTCAGCTCCCCGATGCTCACACATGTAATCGTACGTGTGCCCCGAAAAATTTATACTGACTTCGCGCACCTATCCTTTCTCTGATCCAATTATCTTCAGGGCTGCTGGAATTTTTTGGATAAGCCGAATGGCCTTTCGAGTAAATGAACTTATAAATATTTCTTGAACTTTTGAATCGCGTGAACCTAGGGATTTTATTATTGTAAGATTTATAATTATTATTTATTATAATACAAATAATATAAATATTATTATATCTTCTAAATGAATTGCATGATACTGTAATATCAAAAATATGAAAGATTAAGGGTACTCCAGAATTTCTGAACGATACTGTAGACTCAATCTTTTAAAATTCTGCAGTTTCATTTAATTTGAAATGTACATTTACCCTTTACTATTTATGCATTCCTTTAAAATGTTCAAACATATTCTGTAACGTTTATATCAGATGATATTATTTTACACCCACCAGTTTCTTTAATAACAGTAAATTTTTATCGCGCAAAATGAAAATTTAATAACATTTCATGAAAAGGAAATCTATTGAATAATGTATAGCGTCTACTATTATTACACTGAGACCGTAAATTTTTATTTCATAATAAAGACGTT
This sequence comes from Nomia melanderi, assembly GCF_051020985.1. Lineage (NCBI taxonomy): Eukaryota > Metazoa > Arthropoda > Insecta > Hymenoptera > Halictidae > Nomia > Nomia melanderi. The sequence goes on from NC_135005.1 coordinate 3,165,054, forward strand.
TGGGATTTATGGTACAATACGGTAGTCTTCCTATAAAGCTACGAGTACCGGAAATAATTAAGACGAACAAAGTTATTGCCACACACTGTATATGTTGGTATACGCAAGTTTTTAGCAACTACGTAGCCCAGATAAGTTTGCGATCCGTGTTTACCCTTTTGTCCGCAAGATTGCATATCCTTCCTTAAGTTAGCTCTGTTTGCAAGCTCCCGAACATTGACTGTGTTTCAGGAAGATTTTACGGTGCTTGCGCATCAAACACTTTAACGGGAAGACACTATCGTTTTGAATTTAAATTCCAAACAAATGTTTAATAGAATTTTACTGTACCTCACGTCTATTTTTCTTATACTTCCCTCTTACATAAAAGCATTACAAAATAATCCTTTTCAGGCTGGACATTTTGCTCCATTTCAAAAGGCATTTACAATGCAATTTTCTTCTCTTGTATTAACAATTTAAACTATGTACTCTGGGATGTTATAATTTAACGTGCAGAAAAACTCGAAGCTATTTGCGAAAAAAGAATTTAAAATCAAGCGCACTGTGCTTCTGGGTTCATACATTTATCAAAGTTATTAGGATTTTGTTACATTAGAAGAATTTAGTAATATAATTTCAAGTGCAAGGAGTCAATATATTAAATGTATTAAATATGGGGTTAAAAGATGATGTTTAAAGAAGTATTTTAAATGAAGTTGAACAAAAGAAATTATATCGCATGGCAATAAAAAATCTCATTATATCCACTTTGTTATCAATAAATACGTTACTATTTCAGCTATTGTTTATGTTTTGGAATGTTATATTAAAACATAGTTTTCATATAGAATAACGGTTTTAATAGAGGGTCCATTATAATGAAGAATTTCTGGTTGAGATCCATTCAAGTCAACAACTAGACCAGCCTGTATAGTTGCAATCGATTCATATACTCGGTATCTCGTTAATTAATCTTTAGTACCATTTTACCGGAAATACGTAAGTTAAACAATTCATAATGAAAACATATATTCAGTGTCCGACTAATTCTTGATTTTCCTGTGTAAGTCTAGTTTAATTAATTATATGAACAAATACTGTTTTTGGAAACTACGTTGCCTTGAATGAAGTGATGAGCTGATCAACGATAAGTATCATGTTCAAAAGATGAAGGTTGCAGCATATTACATAATGTATAAATTCATCTTTTTTAAAATTAAGAGTTTATTAATCTTTTAGTTATTGTTAACTTTATTCATTATAAATCACAGTTTGTAATCTGTTTTATGAATTCTATTCTGAACTCCCTAAAATCATTTGAAATGTATTTGAAAGTAAGTTAATAATTGCATCTTAATATTGTATATTTTTCGGTGTGCATTTTCGTTAAGGAATCATGATTAATTAAAAAAATACAGAAAATAATTAAATTTAAACTGTTAACCTAAATAATTTAAATAATTAGTAGTGGTATTATTAGTCTAATTAGTTGATTTAAATAGTTCCATTGCGAATAATAATATTTTTTATGAAAAAAGCAGGGAGAATTAAAAACATCATTTTGAAAAATTCTAAAATGTTAAGTATTTTGAGAATTTAAAAGATAAGCACTATAACGACTATTTACGTAAAACCACAGAGAATAAAGCGAATGGTAAATATTGGATCATTAATTTTGTTGGTCCTTATGGGCTCCTTCCAATTCCCGATGCGAGGCAATATGGAGGTCGTTAAAAATGTAATTCAATTTAACTTTCTTTGACATCAATCTCTGTCGCTGAATCAACAATACACCATTGTGACGCACCGATCTAATCTTAAATCAATTTTTGCGTGAACGGTGCCATTACTTTTCATATGAAAATAAAATTGGCCAAAAGTTCAAAAAGCGATATCAATCTTCAACTGCTTACTAAACGAAGTTTCTCAATCTCATTATCACTTATTTTCATTTATTTCATGAAATGTATCCAATTGAAAATTGATACCATAAAATAATCAAATAAAGTGTTTGTTAATTAATAGATCACTTGAGTTCTTGTAAATAATTTTTAAATATATCATTCATTAGATTTTTAAGCGCATACTGTAGACGACTATAAAACAATGGCTGTAAAATACTTCAGACTTATGGATAATAACTTATTCAGCAGAATGAGGTTGCTTTAAACTCAACCTTAATAAAGTATTTACTATTCAGCTCTAAAAGGATATACTGGCGCACTCGGGTTAACGAGTAGGCTGTACAACCTACCAAAAGTTCATTGGTAATTCGTACGAAGAATGTTCCGCTTTAGTTTGAAAAACTGTATACGTGTATAACATCTGCAACCTACTTCTCACTATCTATATATTATGGTGGAGATAACATTGCGACAGAGAATGAATAAAATGTTTCTATATTTTTAACCAATTTTCAGTGATATAACTTAAGTAACAAGAGATATCTGCTGATAATTTTGATTAGTAAATGCAATAAGACTGTGAATTCTAACATTTTAAAGCTGTAAAAGTATTATTAGCTTTCAGTGATTTATTATTGGAAAGATTTATGCATTATAATTCTCTTTAATAAATTCAATATCCAAGTTCCCGGGATATTACAATTCTCTGCGGTAGATTCTGTGTCTAGATGGTCTGGACATTTCAAAATCTAAACTAGACCTGATTGGATACCAAGGATGAATCTATTAGGAATTAACTGAAAGAAAAATATAATAATGATTAGAATTCTTATGTCTTAATAGTTCTATTTATAGAAGTAGGCATATTAGAGGTATAATGTATATTTTATTTTTTTTCTGTGTATTGTATATTTTATATCATATATAACAATGGTACCTTGACTTACGAACCTCTCTAAATACGAACTTTTCGACATACGAACTTTTTCGTCCTCTATTTTGACCTTTAGATACAAATTTAATTTCGAGATACGAATCGTGATGCATTTATAATTCCACATTACAATATAATAAAAAACTGGGTTTCAGGATACAAACTTTTCGAGATCTTACCAGAATTTCGAATTAGAACGAATTTAATTTGTAAGTCGAAGTACTACTGTATTTCTGTTACGTTATATTCTGTATTCTGTATTCTGTATTTTATATTCCATATTCCATATTCCATATTCCATATTCCATATTCCATATTCCATATTCCATATTCCATATTCCATATTCCATATTCCATATTCCATATTCTATATTCCATATTTCATATTTCATATTTCATATTCCATATTCTATATTTTATACTCTACATTCTATAGTCCACATTCTATTTATCATACAAATACATTTCTAACATTTTATTTTTTTATTAAGAATTCCATACAACAGAATTGAATTCTATTAAATCACTTCAATGCGGCCAGTTTAGAATTAACTGAAATTGGACAGACACATTCCATTTTCGTTTCGCCCAAACGCTTATACCATCAGATCGTCTTTAGGGATGTATTTCCCCTTTCTATTGTACACGAATTCGGGTCCACTTGAAAGTGCCGACAACCTGACGGGAAAATAAATTTCTCAGAGTCGTTTGACGGTCCTGGAGAATGCAAGGTTGGAACTATTGAAACGATGAATGAAGACGGTCGAGTTCGGTGACGGAAGAAAGAATGACAAATCCGAATAAAAGGGCCCGTTGAACTGTGGAGCAGATTCGCTTTCGGCGTGTGTAAAAAGAATTTGAAATTAGACTTTAGCCTTGCCAGAAAATAGTATATCTCCAAGACAACTTCCTTCTATCCAGGGAACAATTTTCTTCGAATGATGATTGAGGTTGTCGTCTCTAGAATAAAATTTACAGACCGCTATACCATTTTTAGGCTCTAATTTTTATTCTCAGTCTTTAGTTGATTTTTAATAATAAAATAAATTATTTTTACTGATGAAGTAGATTTATTTTCAGTAATTCGTAGTCTAACATTTATAGCTTAATCTTTGTGAACTTCTCTAATATAGGTTTTAATTATAATGAACTTCCTGTTTTGTTTCTTCTTTTATTAAATTGGATCGTTGCTGTTACTTTGAATAAAGAACCATGCAGGTAATATGAAAATGATTAAGTTCCATATGACTTCACATTTATATGAAATTTTCTAATAACGGAGGCATTGGATAAATGGATTCAAAGTCAAATAATTCTATGATAATCTAGAAATTGTGTATTACATTCGTGATGCAGTAGAAATGTTCAAATCTAATAAGCACTGTGCCGTTCCCTGCAGAAGCATCAATACAAAGAGTTACTGAAATAAATTCATTAGACTTTAAATAAAGTTGTGTATTCGTGAGAAAGTCGCAAAGTTATATAGGGGCAGACCTTCATCCTTCGCTTTCAAGTTTAATTAACTACTTTATCAAGCCATCTGCCGCTTTAAAGCGAATAAATGTTGACAAAACGCGTTGGCAATCGCCAAAGTAGATAGAAACTACGAGATAAATCCATTGAATGCGTCAACAAACAAGACCCCAGGTGGAAAAATTACGATGACGAGCCGTTTGAGAGCTCAGCTAGAAGGTAAATATGTCGGCAGTTTCTCAGTTGAAAAAAATGGGTGTATATGAAGCGTTCGCGTATTGTTTATAAATTTCTTTATATTCATAAATTTTTCTTTCGATATAAATTTTAATCTATTAAATTTAAACATTTTAAAAAGATTGAAGTAATAAACAAAGTTTAATGCGTTACAAATTACTTATAACTTATTTATTTATTTATAACATACAGTATGCATATTTATTTGATTAGTTATTTTATTATGTACATAATTATTTATTTAATTAAATAAGAAATAAAGAAATTTCTTTCATTCACATTTATAATATGAAATACATAAATATTTTTCTTTCATTTATAGTTAAGGTCCAATTAAAATGTAAATTTTTCAAAATTTTGTTATAATAATCGGAAGAAGAAGAATTTGACTACAGGAATACATTTTTTAAGATATTTTGCATAAGTTTCGAGTACTTTTTGCAACTTTTTTATAAATGTCGAAACTTCTGAAAAATATATTTAAACAGTTTTATATCTACTGCCGTATCATTTATATATGAATGGCATTACAGCCAATATGTTAAATAACTTTTAAGAAATAAGCTTTGTTTTCTTTAGAAGTTACTAGTAGCTATTGTGTGGACTGCTGATTTCAACATTCTCTCTGCATTAAAAGAATCCACGAAATAAATGAATTGTCACTAACTAATTTGTAGATTTCAAATAATTAACGAGATTAAGCTACGGGGTAATAACTCTACGAGCCTTACTCGTAAGGCCATCAAAGTTCAGGTCCGTCTGCACCGCAAGCGATTGCTGTAACTTTTAATCTTTCGTCAGATCTAATCATAATGTATGGATCTGAAGGCTACGTTTCCTGTCACGCGTATCAAGATCAATGAGCCTTGATGAAACAGATTGTTGGCGAGAAAGATCGTGCGAATCTCAGCTGATTTTCTTTCAGTGGCAGGTATTTATACCCTTCTCCAACCTCCTCAATATAGAATTACTTTGAATTATGTACAAGGTATTTAGGAAATCATGGTGCAAACAATGAGATAATTATTTTATGTGAAAAACTAAGTAGACAATATGGTATAACGTTTTTTTAAAATGCTTCATTTTCGAGATGGTTACTTTAAATGTTCATCGAGTGTATATGTTATTAAATAACGATCAGCTAATACGTCTGCTCATAACTTGTAATTTTCATTTCTTGGTAATATTAGGACATATTTTTAATATCTTTAAGATCCACATTCAAAGTTGATTATTTCAGAAGTAAAATCTTCAGCAGGAAAATTTTGATCCATTTTTATATTATTAACTTAATATTTCTTTATGAGGATTGATTTTCTTTTTGGGTGTACCAAAATTTAGGAAACAGCCCATATACAGTACAGAGCTACGTAAAAATCATTAGCCTGATCATTATATTATGGATTTTTATATATTTATGGGAAATTTTAGTGTAAAATTGCATAAAATGTACAGAATACGACAAAATGTATAACGTAGGCGAAATGTAGCACTGTTCTTAATGTTTGTTAGGAAAAATCATACTGTATGCATAACATTTCAAATTTTTCTTTTAAAGGGTAAATATCTAGAAAAAAATGGAAAGAGGAGAAATTTACTATTTCTTTTATAACAAATATAACAGACTACGTAAAGCTGTGATATTTACAATATTTTCGAAAAACGAAAATTTCCTTTAACTTTTGAAGTGGACTGCGTCACGTTTGATTGTACCATGTGAAAACGTATGTGAACATGAATTCGACTGTATCAACCATACGAATCCAATAATGACAGAGATAGTTTAAAGATTTCGTTTTATTTCATTTATTAGTATTTTGTATAATTCTATTAATATTTCTTATTATTATAATACTAATAATATTGATATTTCGTATGAATATAAGAAATATATAATTTATTCCCGGGCGTAATTATTGATAGGAAAATTAAAATTCAACATAATGATTGATGAGCAATGAGTAAAAAGGAAAAATTAAAGATGCCTGAAAACTCGGCGAGTTAATGTTAAATAAAGAGATGACAAAGAGGACAAAATATTGAGGGTGAAGGTACCTAAATACCTCTGACGTTAAAATCCAATAATAACCATCAGAATTTTCATCTTAACCTCGATGACTACACTTTTCGTTTTGTTCCTGTTAAAATCCAGTTTACCAGAATGTCGATTTTCTTTCGGGAGCAGCTACGTGTTTGTCGAAAAGAGAATGTAAATTCACCTACCTTCATTTTAATGCGGCTCTTGATTGCCTTTAAAGTAAACAATGAAGAAATTTAAATAGATTGAAATAAATTCGAAGAGATTTCATGGTAGTCCGAGCGTGTTACTTTTTGAGACAAATTTTCCCTCGAAAATGTCAATAGCTTCATGTCCGATGAACATTTTCTTCATCGGATACAATATTTACTGTGTTGAATCGAATTGTAATGCAAAATATGCAACGCGTTCGACGCGGCTGGTTCAAGTAAATATTTAAATGGTGTAAGGTACACAAAACTTTCATTAAAAACTTATTCAGTGATAAAAACGCGTTAAAAACCATGATGAAATTAGATGTACTATATGAATTTTCACTTGTCTTACTATTCTTTTTCATTGTTACAACATACTAATGACGCAAATAATAATTAATAATATAAATAGTACAAAAATTATTATTTCTTTATTCTGCATTGAAAAATCTGACGTTATTTGTATTATAAACTAATTGTCATAATAAAATGGTTAACTCCAATTTTTCAGCACAGCGATTGTTTTTTAATGTTATTACCTTCAACTACGACAGAGCACGGGATTTATTTTCCTCCTTATTTACGTTGTTAGTCGTGCAGACAATAGCTTGTCTTTCTCGTTCATCGTTCAGTAAGTCAACCAGCAACAAGAATAAAATAAGAATCAACAAACATGGGAACAACGAATGGTGTTCTTATTGGAAATTAAATGATCGTTAAGTACAGATTTTTTATCGCGCAGTCGTTCCTCGTTTCACTTGTATGTATATACTTACGCTACGATCGTTACCTGTGTTCGTAAAATCATTTATACCGAAATCAATAATTTCAATTTCATTAACACATTGTTCGTTCCTTCGCAAATTTTCTACATTGTAAGAATTCATTTGACACATTATTGCACTGTAACTGAATTAGGTAATTCCTATATTAACAGTTTATTCTCATTTTTTTCTGATGAATTATTTTTTTTCGTGTGGACTACTCAATAGCAAGAATTTTCCAGATTCATACGACTTTAATTTCTCATGGATTTTTCAGTTACTTTGATTGCACGAGTAATTAATATCAATTTGGCGATCAATACGTTCTATGTTTCTAACAAATCTAAATATTATTCAAAATTTGTGATTACAATTTGAATAGTACCCTTCTGTTATCAGTTAAGGTAAAAGCACCAATAGTTGACCAGTTAAGACAAATGTTCTGCGTGAATAATAATAAATGCTTGCTCCTTTATTAAACAGAGAGACTTTATACATGAAAATCGTGTTTGAACTTCTTACATTATGTAACAGAGTGAACTTTTTTAAAAGTATTTATATTATCCAAATTTGATAGACATTCTTGAAAATTCAATACTTGTGCCAGAAGTTAACCATCCTTTAAAATGAGAAAAATACTAATTGACTATATGTTAGTTAGCAGTTGACCACTTATAGTTAAACCAGAAACATTAAAGGTGATTACTTTAATATCGTTTATTTGCAACGTTAAGGAAATTACAGTACGGAGGCGTACAATCAACGCTAATGAAATAAATCGTTAGTTTCTACGATAAACAATTTAATTCAGGTAAAAGTGTTTCAGAGTTGAGTCGATAAACGCTGCAGCATGTCTATCGCACCTTTACCGAAAGATTATTACTTCTAAAAACTTTATTCTTTACGTTTTCCTGAAAAATGGTCAACTACTGATACCAGGTCAATTACTGGTACTGTTATATTATTATAGTTTAGAGCAAACATAAACATAGACCAGAATTTTTGTTTGTTTTCAATAAATTAATAATAACGAATTAGGTGTATCGATCATAGTTAAGAAGGGAATCGTAGAGGAAAGGGTTAAAAAATCTATTTCGATTGTATGGAAGTTTTGACAAGAGTAAATTAGCTATCAAGGTATTAATGGTTTATTTGAAAGGGAAACAAACGTTGAAGACATTTATTTTGTAAAATAAGGTGAGGCGTTTCAATGCATATACGTCTGAGATAATGGGCTTCTTCAGAAGTGGATGGAACAGGAAGTCCACGTACATCAAACGTCTCGTACGGTTCTGCAACTTTGGTTTGGCTTCACACACCACTAAGGGAGATCACGAGACATCTCGATATCGGGTCGGAGACACGTTTGTATCGGTGCAGCCGCTGGCTTCATATAGCCATATGGTCTAACCAAGTATCAATACGTAAATCTAGTCTCGCTTCCCCGATGGAAGTCCAGGCAGGAATCTCATGGGACGGATTCACGGTATAGTCGTGTGAGCTGCATATATATATATACGGAAATATATTTTTGTTCATAAGGTACTGGACACTCTCCAGTTGAGAATATTAATCCTTTGCATTCTACAATATATTTAATAATATTAACAAAACTAAGAATTGGACACATGAATCTCTTTCACTCCTTGTCAAAAACGAAAACAAACCAATATGCAACCGATACAACACAGTAAATTTAATTGAATACATCATCGCATCGTGAAATTAAATACCAAAGGGGAAGAAGAAAATATCAAATAGAAGAAGACTCTAAAGAAGTAACCCGAACAGTTCAGTCATGCCCTCATATTTTGAAATTTCTAAAAGAAATCAAAATAGTACTTTTAATTTAAGCAGCCATCCACAACTAAGGAATATATAATATAATCATATACATGGATAACCCATTTGCATAATTTAAAGTAATTGCAAATGATCCAATTGGGTTGATGCAATTTAAAGTATACAATAAAAAAAATATATTTAATTTTAAATATTCATTATTTTCTAGTGAAACATCGATAATATTATTTGCAACTTACATAATGAAAAATCTTGTATAAATTGACAGAACTCCAGTGCTGAATTTTAAGTTTTATGATTTTTCCGTGAACATAGACAGTAATTATAACAAAGTAATGTTTGCGAGAATGATGTTGAATGCATTCTTTTCTTACATGTTTAGTTCTTTTTATTTCAGTGACTAATTGAGGGTAATTGTTAATGAATAATGCAATAAATTAATTAATTATTTATGTTAATAAATAGAATATAAAAGAATCATAGAACTTTTTAGCGGCGCCAAAAATTTATAAGGAGATTTACAAAAAGTTACAGAAGAATTTTGAATGAAATAAATATGACAAACTTCGGTGATATTTCAGAAATTTGAAAGATGTAGCCTATAAAGCAAATGAATATTTGTTGCAGTCAATACGAACATAAATGATTATAACGAATTTTTCAATATAAATGAAATTAAAAAATAGCATCTAAGCAAATTTGCAACAGCAGTATAATGAAAGTAATTGTTTAAAAATTTGTTCCAAATGTAGCCATCAACGGAGAAAAAAAGAAAGAAACGAAGCTGTACGCAACTTCATCAAATTGATAGTGCAACGAAAATTCTCTGAACCACCGATTTTCGGGAATTTATTTACTTCCCTTTTTTATAAACACAACGTTGACCGTAAGTTAGTAGTTTCATCTCTTGAAACATTGAATGTAACCCATGTTTGTCAGTTCTCTTCGCCAGAATCGTTCTATGTACGTATTTCGAATGATTGAAGCGTTGAGAACTAAACAACAATGGTTAATCCTTAAACGACGAATCTAGTCGAACAATCGGCGTGATTACGAATTTCATTGTACGCCGTACAACGAGCTGGCAGGACATCCAAGCGAATACAATATAATATTGGAGACGTTTTATCGATACGAATGACGGAAGATTCTCTAGCTTGTTCGGATTTGATACTTTTATCTGAGCGTGATCCTGTCTACATTAGGCTTTACCTACCACTTTATCTTGTAAGTGATCTGATTAGTTTGCAAAAATTTAATATAAACGATTGCACTCCTTATTTTCGCATCGACGTCAACAAATTTATTCAAATGTATTTCTATGAGTACAATGTAAGGAGCAATTGTTGATTTCATTCATTTGAAAATTGGGGAATTCTATAACTTCTTAACATTGTTCTTCGATAATATTCTAGTCTGAAATTAATATGCTGAGTGTATTAGGAAATATTCTAGACGTTGAACTGCTTGTTTAGCAACTGCTTTAATCAGTTAAATCATTAATTGACAATCTTGATAATCTAATCTTATATTATATTATATTATATAAATAACTAAATTTTATTTTACGTTTTTAACTTTCTTTTCTATTATAAATAGAATCTCGTTACTTCCACTGTACTACAAATAATTAGGGGAATATTTCGTGCCTGGTCTTAAGCAGATTGTACCTTGGCAACAATTTGCTACGATCAGGTGGAAAGTATACTTGAAGGTTCATTGCGATCCTGAGGCATCGATCAAAGTGTCCTCTCGTAATCCGAAATTTGTATAGAAGCGGAAAGTTGCCAAGGAAGGGAAATTTCTACCGGAAGTGTTGCTAGTCGTAGCAAACTGCTAGCATCTGCTCCAACCGCCAGCGCAGTAACACATAAACGATGTAGCCTAACAGTTCCACCAAATATACATTATCCGAGCATCGGTCTTCCTCTTTCTCCCTTTCCCTTTGTTCCGGGCAACTCCAGAATCCTGCATCGCTTGAATCTCATTTGAAGACCTCTTGGAAGTCCAGAGATACATGGAATCTCAGTGGTTCGACTGGCTCTACTGAATCCCTTTGGACACCACCGTTCCGACTACTCAATTTTCCAACTACGCAATTTTTGTTAATTGGTCCGCTACTGTGTATTATTTAACGCGCAATTCAAGAGGATTTAGAAATGGATAGTGGAATATGTTAATTATAATTGGAGGGTGGATTTTATGAATATAGAAATTCAGATAAGGTAATGAGACGTCAAATTCAATCGTGTATGTACATTGGCTTTACCCTCGCACGACATTTAAGAGAAATAACATGTTTTAAGTAGAATTTTATTGCAATAATGTAAGCGTTGAATTATTTTTGAAACGTTATGATTTTTCATTGACATGTTAACAATCATTTATCTGCCCAATGGCTAGTGATAATAAATATTAAGGGTCACCAATCTGAACACATTTTTTAGTATTCTTTGAAGCAAATATTTTCGATATTTAAAAAGTTATTTTAGAGGATTGTAGCCTGAGACAAATCATTTTGGGTAATATAGTTAAGTATGTATATTATATCAATATAGTTTTATACCATTTTTTATGGTTGTTGTTTTATTAATCTGATTTATAAACTAATTGTATCAATTTTCCTTTGATTTAAATCGTTCGAAATAATCCTTGGGTCTATGAATCTAAATAAATATTTACATTCTAGTTATTGTTGATACTATGACTAGATTTTGTTTAAAATTACAAACAATTGAATAATACGTTTATGAGTAGTTGTAATGTGTTCGATGTGAAATGTAATTTAACAGTCCACCACGCCTGTACATAATACTATTTCTATGTGCGCACGGTGTATTAATTTAAATTAATTGCAAATATAAAATTATTCGTGAATTTCAATAATGGTTTGTTCATGATTCCTCACCTTTCAATAGCAAAACATAGGTTAACAATCAGTAGATAATCGTTGACGTAATTATTAATATTATTATGCTTTATAATTTATTATTTTATTATCTAAGAAGCTGATTTGTGTGAAAAACTATACGTTTTCAACGCATTGCTGTTATATATATATATATATATATATATATATTAAGTACAATCGTGATGGGGATGATGTTATATGAAAAAATGAACTAAAAAGATTCAATAAAATTGTTCATTGACGTCATTCTTTCAGGAATATCAAAATTGAATATTTATAGAGTACATTTGCACTGGGCTGACTCTACTGAATGCGGCTGTCATAATCGGCAGAAAGTTATTCTACCTGAAAATGATAAGTCAAAAATATAGAGTAATACTTTTTCATCTAGAACGACACGACGCATGAGAGATAATTCAGTTTGAATATTTGTCGAGTACACACGTATTTGATCAACAGTCGGAAAAAACATTTTCAAACTCAATTTTTCAAAAACCAGTTTTAATCAAAAAATGTTATTGTACACTTTTTATTTAATTTCATACATAGAATATTTCTCCATCGATTGCACGACCAGTAATTAGTTAGGACTTAATCAACTGTACGTTTGTCTACCCAGTTTTCACGTTTGATTTTCCCGAAAACGAAATTACAAATTGCAAAATCGCTTCCTTATATTCTTTATTTATTTGTTTATGTAAACTTACATCTCCTTTAATTGGAACAATAAAATATAATATATACGTATACGATGAAAAATATATCCATTGATTTTACAATGGTCATTCAAATCAAACAACATATAACGGATTGTTCTAAAACAAGAACGCATTTAAAAATGCATATTTGTATACATGTAATTACTCATACGAATGAAATGTCAAGATCACTCATGAAATCAGTATTTCACGCATCAAACGTATTATCTGATTATCACACTTCCCCAAACAAGAGAAATACGCAATTGTACAACAATAATCCAACGATTTCAGGACTACAAAAATCTCGATCACCAGACGTACGCTTCAAATCCTAAACCATTCAACACATAAATCCTATATTCAGAATTATTTAGCGGAAGGTGAATCCAGCAAATGCAAAACGACCTACATTCGAATTAAAACACTGACCAATAACTCGATTTCTAAACATCCGTAAACAAAATGCCAACTAAATACCGCTCCTACAACGCTGATCCTGAATACTTTCCGAAATCCAGTAATACAACGAGAAAGAACAAACAAGAATACAAAAGAAAAATAAAAACAGAACAAAAAATGCGTGTATTTCATTCTGTAGTGATCAATGTCATTCTCAGCTCGATCCATAGAAATCCTTCCTTATTACGCCACTCTTGTACGGTTAACGGTGCGCTCCCGAGAGGTAGGATCGCGTTCTAGATCAGAATAAAACATCTCTCGGCCCCTATCGTCCACACCTTTCCCCAGCATGAACGCACCCGCGGACCGCGCGCGCGGCGGGCAGGGTAACGCGGCAGGTAGAGAGGCCAGGCTTGCCAGGAGAGCGTAGGTGAGCTGAAATAGATCGATGGACGTGCTGCGCACGCAAGTACCTCCGGTGTAACCCCCTGCAGGGGGTAGGGAGGAGAGCTCCATGCTCCTGGGTAGGGTTATCGGAGAGAGCCAAGGGGAAGAGCGTGGCGGGTGGGACAGGCGAAGGGACACAGAAAAAGAAGGAACAGCCCTAAAGTACAAAAAAAGGAAACATAAGGAAAGCAACTAAAATAAAGTTTGAGACCAAAGACACATCTAATCACCTCGAGCAAACTTCACAGTGTCTCACGGAAGGTAACAAAGATACAAGACAAATGACATTAAAACTACAGCGACTGGGCCAGGAGCGCTAGAAAACAAGTGTGTAGCTGAATTAAGGCGACAACAGACGAGAGGAAGCTAGCTGCACGGTTAAAGCGAGTGATTGTAACTTAGTGTGCCAGACAAAGGGTAGCTAACGCTCGTATATGACCAGATACGCTGATCCCCTAATCAACGCGTTGAGTTGTCTCGTTGTTTCGCGATGATGGTGCCGGAGGAAAAAGCAGCGGTGCGGGGTAAATACGACCCGTAAGGACGAGGCTCGCCTAGAATCTGGGGGTTGATACGCGTCGGGATAGAGGGGGGACGCCGATCTGGAAAACTCTGCTGTGGGAGGAGCGTGGCCATTGGAGGGAGGCTACGCGTTAGCGAGAGCGAGACAGAAAACGGACCAGCCGGGTTATTGGAGTAGGGTGACGGGGTGGGATGGAGAAAGACCGAGCAACGGAGACGGAGAAAGACGGGCACGCGACGGCATCTCACCTGTTTGCCAACCCGCCAGTCTAGTTTACGCGCCCGGTCATCCGCCGGCTCTACAAGTGGGTATTCCATTGCGACTCCCAGACGCGCTCGTTCATCGCGTAATCGAGCCTACGAGTTTTCTTTCGATCACGTCCAGGCGACGTTTGTTCGTGAACAGGACACGGGGAGACTAACCGCGGGATTTCGCTGGCTGCCAGGGCATTGTTGCAAAATCTCCTAGGGTTGCCACATTCGAGCAGAGGTGCACGATCGGCCAGCGTCGGGAAGGGTGAGTACCCAGGGTCGGCGTACTTTTAGGTACTGGAGGGAATCTTGGGACTTGGATTGTGATTTTAAAAGTTTCGCTGCTGTGAGAATTTGATTGAAGTGTGGTCGATGTGATGGATGGGGATTCGGATATGGATTATTTCGGGAATTCGTGGTTGATGGGGGTAGCTTTAACGGAATGTGAATGTCGACCGTTATTGTGAAAGGGGTTTTGTTGACGAGTGATCGATGAGAATCCAAGTACGGATTATTTTTTAAGTTGGGATTGATGGAACTTTCCCTGGTGGAATCTAGTCGATCGAAATCGTTTCGCTGATGAGTGATCGATAAGAATCCGAGTATGGATTATTCCTGAAATTGGGGTTTAATAAAGCTACCACTGGAGGAAAGTAGTCGATCGAAATCATGACAGGGGCTTCGTTGACGAGTGATTGATAAGGATCTGAGTGTGGATTATTTTTAAGATTAGGGTTTGAAATGGAACTAATTGTGGCAAATGTGGTTGATCGAAATCGTGAAAGGGGCGGCGGAATTATTTGTGCACGAAAATAATATTGCGTGTGTAGATATGAAGGAAATATAATCGAAAAAATGATGATACTTTGAAGGATAAATAGTTTTTTATTTTATCAATTGTAAAACAATATAGTATTTCTCTGTATGTAAAAATTATAGAAAATAATCAAGTAGTGTAACAAAGTGTAAAACATTTTTAGTTATATATGACGATTTTAAAAATTGCAAATAATCACTTGAAGTTGAATCAATATTTGACTTTTCTGTTGTGTACTCCTTAGAAAAATAGATACATAATTTTTTAATTAATATCTATAATTTTGTTTCACGCTAATATTAATACTTTCTACCAGTAAATCATTCTTGTAACAAAAACTTAATTTCTCGTGTCCTCTTTTTTCTTAAGGAATTTGATACCGCCGGTCGAAAGTTTAACATTATTTTATTATTAAAAAAAATAATAAAGAGGATTATAGAATTGATTGATAATAGTTGGTTCCATTCATTCTCGTCCACGTTTCGGGTGAGATCGATGCAGAGTAAATATTTATTGTTTGATATTGTATTTAGTAAATTAATCTTATAGAATCACGTTTTGTATATTTTAGGAAAATTTCAGAAATCATCTATAAAGTGTTAACTTCGAATTGAGAAATTTCCAATTTTTAATTAAAATACGATAAGGTTTTTAGTGCGTGGTTTACATTTTATAGTTAATATACAGTTTGCGAATATTCTTGCAGATAAAATTGAAAATTTAATTTAGTTTACTAGAATATTGCCATTATTCATGTTGCAACGATACTTTTTGCAAAAGATTGATTGGAGACTTGTATCTTTGTAGCATTCAGACAGACAACGATTTCGTTTTATGGGCATTCAATGAGAGATTAGTATTCTCGTCCCGTTTAGACGTATGTAGCTCGACAAGTGGACTTCGTGTGCGGCTCCTGGCTAGTCGATCATCCACAAAACGGTGACAGAACAAGTCATGTACACATTAAAACTTTGGCTTTAGAAACTCTAAATGTCACTGTGACATACTGCAGATCAAAATGACGCAGTTCATCGGCAGTTATAGTTCAAAAATACTTAATTATACATTTTTGTTTTATAATATTCGACTTTTGATTTTTACTAATTTTGATCAATTATGTGTGTTACATTTAACTTTAAAGAAATGCAAAGAAACATTCTTATTATGGGATATATTTGACAACAGTTTAGAAAATAAATAGAACAAGAAACAAACACACGGACTTACAATTTCACGATTCGAACGTGCAATACCCATGAAATCAACTCACGCTCTTTATTTATACATTCAGTCTCATTCATCTTACTGGTATGTACATTCAAATACATTCATATGATTCGTACATATTCTATCGTCCCCATGCATTACTTCAATTAGATTTGGAATATTCTTGTTCTATCGATTTTTATAAAATGTTGAGTTTATTAACATTCCACAAATTTCTAGAATGTTCCAAATGTCACATATGTGATGCATATTAACATTTATTCGTTTATTTATAAACATTGTAAATTATCGCTCCTACAGCGCATTTGCCAGTAAAAAATTAATGTTTTCCTTTCATTCATTATTATTTTATCAACTTTATTTTATTTCATTAAATTGTCTATATCACAAACTTTATACAATAAAATTGAAAATTGCAATTCAAAGTGACGTCATACACAAAAGTGGAAAACTTTACTGTATCAGTTCTAAATTTATATAGTTCCTACAATTTTCGTAGAAATACGATTGATAAGGTTATTTATAAAAAACTTTGTTTGACCAAAATTGTAAGTTATTTTTGCGATAAATATGGTAAACCGACAGAAATCAAATCCTTTTCCATTTGATAGTGAAAAAGTAAAGGTACTTAAACAGTAATAAAAAACATAAAAAAGAATTTTTAAATAAATTAACAAATTTTTAATTTTTAAATTCGAAAATACATGAAGTATAAATGTGCTAACGTGCATAATATTCGAGTAGTATAACAAAACTTCTCGGTACTACAACTTCCATAAAGTATATGAAGTGAAATACAACAGTTAGGCTATCACTAAACTTAATTCTCAAGAACATACAAACCCGAAGAACATAAAGTAACGATTACACATATGAGAAATAACGGAATGAAGATCAGTGTTCGTGGATGAGAAGATGCAATAACACGTATAAAATATACAGGATGGCCTATAAACTCTTGTGTTATTACAAAAGAGGAAAATTATACGTGAACACTTGTGCCCAAGATACAGAATAAAATGGTCACACACAAGACTCTTCTTTTAACAAGGGTACCTTTTCAATCAGCACACGCCGACTTTGATGAAAATTATAAGAGACATAATTCTCAAGAATATATTTGACACATATTTTTTCTTATCAGTCAACATCCACTTTAAAGGGCGGCAACACTCCTCAAATTTGACGGTTGAAAGTATACTTTTTACAATATTTTTGAAACTACAAGGTAAATAAAATAAATTTAAATTGTCCATTTCGAAGCGAACCATTTAAAAACAATTTATTTTCTGCACTCCCTAGTTTCACGGGTATTGTAAAAAATATACTTTCAATCCTCAACTTTGAGGAGAATTGCATCCCTTTAATGTGGATGTTGACTGATAAGAAAAAATATGTGTCAAATATTTTCTTGAGAATTATGTCTCTCATAATTTTTATCAAAATCGGTGTGTGCTGGTTGCAAAGGTACCCTTGTAAGATTATTGACTGGTGAATTTGTAATAAAATGAGTAACTAAGTACTTACATGAATAAATTAATGCGTTTACGACTGGCTTAATTATCAATGGTACATTAACTATTGTCGCGTCATAACATTTAAAAAAATGATTACTGTAAGTAACAAATTTATTTATATCTTTATACGCATAAGGAAACTATTTTATTTCTGAATTTTTTTCAAACATTGTGAACACAAAGGCAGCTGATTGTTGCAGACAGGGCAAACCGTAGAAACAAATGTAAGAAAGTACGAAAAACAAAGTCGTCATACGTTGAGGACAGTAAATTTATGCTTCGTCGCAAACGTATTAATACAAAGTTGTTGAAGTAAAAAAAAAAGAAAAAGTGAGAAGACAGTTTTGTAAACAAAGAAGATGGAAGATCTCTGTCATATAGTTAACCATTTGAAGTTAAACAAAAATTATTACTTGTAAAATATAACTTGTGCTGAATACTTGTTTTTATGTATCCTGCATTCACTGATTTTTTAAAATATTTGCTATCATTATAATTGAAATTTAAAACATCACATTGTTACTGTTAATATTAATATTAGTTTCAAAATATTGTTGCATAGGGTAAGCAGTAATTAATCGAGAATGTTGTTTAACCACATTTCGGTCTAAATAATTTTTTGAGTTATGATGTCATAAATTCTCATTCCCTCTATCACTGTTTTAGTAGTCTATATTTTTGATAATTCATATTGTTGCTCCAGTCATTTCGGTTCACATGTTGTGTTCAAGGGAAAAGTGAAAAGTGGGGCAATCCTGTTTTTCGAAATAAAAAGAAGAGCAGTCAACCAAAAGGGTACCGAGGTTAATCGCGCGTGTGAAATTTATTCATTGTCGGTCGATGAAAAACTTTTCGTTGCCGAACCCTAATTTTCAAGGTTGGTGGTTGCAGTTTTAGAATATGGCTCGTCGACTTTAAACGATCTATGTTTTAAATGAAACGTGTAATTTACAGTATACAAATAGAAAGGGAATTGGTAAATGACAGTCCTTAATTTTATGATTAATTATTTCATTAAATCCTCTATTATGTGCTTATTATTCGTGGAAAGCCCGTAACTGTGGTTAAAGATAAAGTTCGGGATCTATACCGAAACGCTTTTCTGATAAAAAGTTTTTAAAGCTCAAATGCTGCTTCAGGAACGATAATTCCACTATATTAAAAAGTGGAAAACTTCTAATAATTAATGTGCACGTTATATGTATATCTATATTTCGGAATACGTCAACTTTTTAATTTAGAGTGTTCGCTCAAATATTACGTTATTTTGTTCGTTGTTAGATAACCTGAATAATTGTGTGACTGTTTGTTTGTACAGTTTATGCATCAATTATTCTGTTATTTTCATACCGAAATTATAAGTTTTCGGAATATTATATTTTTGATAACTATATAATCTCTGCATATATTTATTAAGGTAGTTAATTAAGGTGTTTTCAAAACAGTAAATTGAAAAAAAAATTTAGTTTTAATTACAATACAGAATTACAATTGAAAATTGAATAAAAATATCTCTATGAGAAAACAACGTTCATATTTTTTAATTAAATTTTTCATATTTATATTACATTTGTACATCAAATTTTGTAACAAAAAATGAATGACAAAAACAAAAGTAGATAGCTAAAAATGTCTACTGTAAGTACGTTTTGTATTCATATTCCCTGTGATTCTTTATTACACTAGTATTTTCTTCTTTTACATCACTACTCAAATTCGTATTTACCCATGTTAAATTTATTGAAAGCCACAGTAAGCAGAATACGCGTTTAAAGTATTCGAAATTGTTACCAGATACTTGTGATAATTGAATTGCTCTTGATTCACTTTCCATTTCCATGATTTACATGACACAAGTTCCAGGTTATTTTGTACAATTGTTATATAAAGCATTGCTTACAAAAAAGGAATCACGAACCAGCAAATCAGTGTTAATATAAATACATATAAGTGTAATGTTTTCAAGATAAAATAGCCACACCCAATATATTATATAATATAAACAGCATAACAACACAATCGATACATATTACATTAGAAACAACTTTTGTTTTATTTATTCCTTGCTCAGTCGCCGTTGTACAACATGTTATAAACATTATGCTTCTGTAGCATTAGAAAACAATGTAAACATTTATTTTGTATTTTATATTAACAATATTTCATTTATTTAAATTTTATATAATATAAAATCAATTAATTTATATAAATGAAATTTTATTAATAGTTTATTTTACATAAATTAAATTTTATTAACAATTTATTTTATATAAATCAAATTTTATTAATTGATTAATTTTATATTATATAAAATTTAAATAAATAAAATATTGTTAATATAAAATGCAAAATATATGTTCACGTTATTTTATAATGCTATAGAAACTATGTAAGAAATGAACGCGTTTCACGTTCAAGTTTTGAACGAAGAAACGCGTGTGACAAAAAGTCTTAACGAGGAAAAGGTAAATCCTTCGGTTGTCGGGCCGCGATTCATCGAACTTTCAAACATAAACAGAATTGGATATTAATAGATGCGGAACCAGTAGGATGGAGGATTGCCGCGATGACTTATTGTCGAACGAGGCAAATAAATTTAACTGTCAGACTTTGATTCATCGCGAGCCAAACAGTTCCTCCGGGACTTCCGTATCGATGTAACTCCTTTGCCAAGGGTATACTCGGTTCGTTGCAAATCCTAACGTTCTTCCTCTCCCGCGAGGATGATATTTATTTTCTTGCCGGAATGCGGGAACGCTTTTAGGCTGATGCACTTTGAAATGAAAAACAAAGGTGTAAACGCCCTGCTGAGTTTCGATGCATTATACTCTGCTTAAGAAATATCGATACCTTAGATGAACTTTATCGTTCGCTTTTCTTTTTCGTGTGGTAAAAGGTAGACCATTTTCATAAGAAAACAAATTATTGCAGGCAATTTAATGAGTGTTTTTGCACATTATTCAACATTTTTATAGCTGTAGATATATATTTCCTTTTTCGTTCGATTGTAACTGACTTTGAAATCATTGGTGTGAAATAATAAGCAAAACAGGATTATTATACAGCATAACACGATGAAAATGATTTTTTGGTGGAATAACAACATTCCATATTGTAAATTAATTTCTCTTTACATCTCTGCTCTTCAAGAAATGATAATTTTTAAAAGTTTCAAAATGTCAGAGGCTCGTGTGAGAAAATGTAATTTTCGTTTGCATGTACGAGCACTGAAATCGAAAAGGATAAAATGAAGCAATATATTCAACAGAATATTTGACGTATGGCCATAGACTAGAATTTGAATCTGGAAATAACAAGTTTCTACCGCATGTTTCGATTTATTTTGCGCAGTTTAATTTGTCAAGCACACTCGGTAACATTATTAATTTGAAGTAATGTGTTCCTTGTCTCGAAAATCCTGACAAAATTGAAATTGGTTTTACTTTGTTTGCGAGTCGCACAACATTATAAATGCATAACCGATCTCGGACAGTATTACAATGTTTGGGCTTTCGCAAAATTTTGTCGTTCGTGTTGGATTGCGGGAAAATGCTAATGGTGGCTTTTTGGTTATCCGGCAATTATGTTGAGATTTAGCCCATCCTTCCGGTTTACATTTTCACGATGGCCACCGTGACGTACCAGCAATAAATTAAACTGAGTTTAGTTGTTTATCTCTTCCTCCGTTCCGCAGTTGAGGGCTGATTTAAATTAAAGTACCACTTACAATTAAAAATAACTCCTAAAATGAGAATTATTATACGTTTTTTGTTGACATAATTAAAAAAGACATTAGGGAGATAAATGTTAAAATGGACGAGATTATCTTTCAGAAGTACTGATGTAAACTCTTTTCAATTTTAAAACATTTATTTATTAATTGTTGAAGTTTTTATATATTTACATTTTATTGCCTCTATAAGAGCAGGAATAAAAAAATACTGATACTTTTTGCTCGAATTTTATTTGATCATGAATAATAGAGGCACTTTATTTAAACTTTATCGATATTTTTGTGTATTCATGTGATATAAATTCATAAAATTCGTTAGTGAATTATGATATTGCAGTTGCATTGAACGTTTATCTATAGATTGTGGCTTATAAATTTGAAATATTTACCTTCTTTATTTGAATACGTTTTTTTTGTTAGCATATAAATATTTATTTTTTCAAGCATTTTATATGTACAACCATTGCCAATATTGTCGTGCTAGAAGGCGATCTCTCCAAATTTGTAATAGGAGATTCGTTTCGAGCGCCTGGCGCGACACGGGACTGTTTTCTTTTAGAAGTGCTTAAAGCACGTGGCCCGATGGTGGACCATAAATTAAGTGTCCCATCGCTGGCTGCACTCAGTAACAGCCGAACCATCGCGTAGAATAGATCTTGTATTTTAAACCATATCCCAATAAACGTACTCTTTATTTTCCTATAGCAATTTTACTCCTTCTGCCTACTGCACCTCTGATACAAACCTCAAAATTACTATAAATAGAAATCTGACAAATATTGTTTAGGATGGAAATTATTGAGCAATAAATATTTTTGTGAAAGAGAGAGACCATTTGCAAAAAACAAAGGATGTTATATATTATGCTGTGATTACGAACAGCACAGTTAATATTAATGTCTATTACTTGTACACTTTTAACACCTATGTAGAATATATTATTTAATTTACATGTTACATTCATTATTACACGGGTAACTAATATTATTAGTATTTATATTAGAAATATTAAATGCATAATTGTATTATGTGATATTTATTATTACACATTAGTGTATGTACGTAGATGTATATAATACTGATGTTAATATCAGAATAAAAAGTCAAAGATATTTTATTGCATAAAGCATTAATTCCTTTAATATTTCACGTTTAGTTACGGATAATTTTCCTAATCATCGTATCTCAATCTTCCAGTCGCTATTGATTGTCATGCAGAAATAATTCACGATGCGTATCGTGTATCGGTTCCAAAAGTCACAATCCTTCTTTTACTGTCGCAAGATTGATTTCACGATTCATAACTCACACAGGAAACTAAAAGGAAAGAGACAAGGAAAGGCACTTAAAATATTTTCTGACTAGCCCTGGATATTTTATTCCAACCCACAGTTCGATTTGCGACATAAGAAAAATTATTTTTGCTTTCCTAGAGTCGAAAACCCAAACGGAGACATTGAAATTGAAGTTATAACGACAAAAAATCAATTACCTAAATGTATGCTTAACTAAAGGATGAAAACGGTAGTATCTTGTACAACTAATAAAATTTTTGGAAATCATAAAATAATATAATAGTATTATACAAATAGTAATTGAAGAAACGGATGGATTAAAAATTAAGTAAAATTGTAAACAAAAGCGATATTACCGAATTGTTATATGTTAGAGCGTACTTAAGTAATGTATCAACTGTTTGAAGATTGTAATATTGTTTTTATTTGTATTAATTTAATAATTTCATTGTATTCCGTTTTTTCTTTATACTGCGGCTAACATAATTGACAAAATATTACCAAAAAATAATGTGTTAGACAGCTAATATCTGGAATTGCGGGTTTCCCGAAGAATGAACGAAGATGTCTAGTAAACAAAGAAAGAATCTATGCGCGGTAAAGGAAAAATAAAGCACGCTTTCCTGGCGCAATAAACAGCCCTCGGGGAAAGGCTGGCCGTTTCCAATTTTTCCGAATAACCACGGGCAACGCTTAATAACGAAGCCACGCCAGCATACGGTTTCCAATGTACGCCTTACAACCATCGAAATCGATGCAAACGAACCGTTTATTGGGAAAAATATACCAAACAATAGAAAGCGAGCAACGAGTTCGTAATCATAGTGGACTCTCGGTATTCTCCGAGGAAAGTAATTATCTGTGACAATGTGTAATTCGCCATCTCTTGTTCCATTAAGTATTTACCTTTAGGAGTCTCGTAAATTTATTCTTCTTTAACGATATATTTTATGAAATTGAACGTGATTTTTATGAAACATAAAATGGAGGATGGTATACTTTAACTATATTTATTCATTATAAAGAATTAGCGAAATACTCGTCAATATATTCTGCATTTTGTGAAATATTATTATTTTCTTCTCTCGGAAAGTAATGAATAGGTTGTGAAAGATTTATCTTGAAATATATAGTTGAACTTAAGCTAAGGAAAGAATTAGATGGTTTTAAACAATTTTTTAATGCATTTCTCTTATAATATAATGAAGTGAATTTGTCAGTTTTGATCATGCTACAGTACAGAATTCTTTTTTAGGTAGCAATGAAAATATTTTTGCTGCTTTCGATCTCTTACGTAAATAAAAATTATATATTATAATTCTATACATAGCATATATTGTAAGTTCAGGCTTATTAAAATCTTAGGTTTTTTTCAAATTATCAAAATGCAATTATTCGAAATTTGTAGAATCGGTTGCAAACTATTTATTCATTAACATTCGTAATAATGTACATGTAGAAGATTTTATTGTGTGAATTCTACTGGTGAGCAAAAAGAAATAGAAGAACATTCATTTCAATGTTTTTTTCACATTTGTCCCTGTTTTCGAATTACAATCGTTCTCTGTGTTTTCGTTGTTTCACTTTCCAAACTTGTTTAACAATTCTGCATGACCGGCTACAATCAACCACCCTTATCGCGTGTGTGATCTTATTAGCTATTTATGAACACATTTGTAGTTCTCTACGAGTCATTTCACACCGTCAATCTGATAAATCGCAAATATATGTTTCGAATATGTATCTACTGACAACAGTGTCAGACTTCAGGAACTTCTAATATCATTTCTGTGCCATCGGTTGCCTTCAAACTGATAATTCACGTTGTACCATCAACTCTTTAAAAAAAATACTTCTATTTAATTTATTAATTAATGTTATTATCTCATACATATACAGAATTATAAATATAATATTATATTAGTAAGAAGCTTAGTGGAAACATATTCGGAGAACATTTTTCTTTGAAACGAAGAGGGGAGAAAGTAATATGTGTAACATTTTTATTTATCTGAAAAAAACGATACCAAGTTTTTATACACAAATAAAGTTGTATGTTGCGATGTTTGGAAATATATCGATTTCCCTATTAAAGTACTAGTTCATGTATGATTTTCAGAAATTAAACATTTTACCACACTTACTACTTTCCTACTGAACATTTTAAATATACGTACCGAGTATTCTGTTAGTACTATAGTTGTTAGTGACAAGTACATAACACAACTATAGAAAAATTTTACTGTTTTGTATAATTAACATGATAACGTTACATAAACCTGTTACATATAGAACATTTTTGGAAAAATACAAGTGACTCTTATTTTTTTTTGCTACTTATTTCATTTTTGTAGACTCTCAATAAAAATTTTAATATATGCTATGCACTGATCTTGAAAGTCATATAAGGTCAAAACTAAAAGAAATATTTTAAACAATTTGTGTCACTGCTTTATTAAAGCTTCTTTAAAAATATCTTTACAATTCAGTAGAATTAAATGTCTATTGTATTGTAATTTTACGCATTATAATTACATAATTACATAGAATGTAATTTACGAAAGATTGCAATGAAATTTGCATAGAAGCTCAGCTTAATTGTTAACGAGTCTCTGAAGAGAAAAATAGCAATTTAATTTTATGGGCACATGAATAGTCCGTTGCGTAATATTATTAACCATGTGTCAGAAAATATCGTTATTTGTTAGTAAACACGTAACTGCGTAATACAAATTATCTCTTAAACGGTAATATGTAAAATCATAATTAACCAGGTAATTAAACTGCAACAATAATAGACATTAATCAGTAGAAATTATACTTATTCTATGAACGTGTTATAATGCTTACACAAACAGCTTTGTTTACTGGAAATGGTACAGCGAGATTCGTGAGAAATTTCATACGTTAAAGTAATGAATATGAAACGCCTGAAAATTGACTTTATACTCTATTCATATTTACTTTCTATGTCATATAAACTTTCCACTAAAATTTATACAGATACTTTTTATAAAGTGCAAAGTAATATTTAATTGATACGCTTTTATATTATAATTTTTTTGTGAATTTTTTACAGAGTCATAAAAGCGACGCGTATCTATCGGTAAAGGTTATAAAAGAAAATTTTCATGAATACCAAATCTGTTACTCGTGTGTACACAAAAGAAATATAAATTTCGTTTGTACGTTTCTTTTTTCCTTTCAGAGTAAAATGAAAAGTAGGTGGATACCTTACAACCTGTTTGTGTTATTTTGTTTTCTAACTTCATTCGATTATTGAGTATTCAAGTAATTTCAATGAATTGATTTCGTTTTGTAACAAAATCGAATTATCATTAACGACTTGGAAGTGTTATCATAAAAGTCGCTAGCTACTCTTGCCATAAAGCAATTAAGATGAATAATTTATCATGTAACCACTGGAAATGCGTAAACCGCCGCAAGGTAAGTACGTAGCCGCAGAATATTAATCGATTCCTCCATTTCTCGTGCGGTTGCTCGACTTCTGATTCCAATGCTGCTGTAATCTCTTGTTGACCTCGTGGAAAGAATGGAAGAGCTATTACTTACTTCCGAGAACGTTTTCGACATTCTTTCACGTCCGTACAAATCACGTCCTAAACATTTCAAAAATGTATAAAACACTTCTGCCTACATTTGAGTGTTTAGTACTTTTATGAATCGATTCAACTGGATGTTGATACATTTGAAAATTATTATTAACCTTTTGCAGTCAAGTGCCTTTGTAAATATAATTAGAAACCACTAGTTTTATTTTAAACGTATCAAGTGTCTCCCGATTTAACTACAAAACAGTTAAATTGACTTTTTGAAATTCCTCTATAAAAACTTTAAGAGTACATCTATTAAGACGTTAATTGATTTATAATTCAATTTGTTTATTGCTAAATAATTTCTTTAATAATTTTTCACAGTAACGTCTGTTAATTTTTAATAATTTCGAAAAGAAGAAATCAAGAATGCAGAGGAAGACAAAGAATGTTGAACTCAACAAGGCCATTGCTATCACTGTGTTTGCTTACAATCCGATCCAAAATAATAGATTAATCACAAATTACCTCAGTTGTCAGAAACAGAACATATCTCCGTTTACCTTTAACACGCATAAATTTCAAATAATCATTCTACTCGCACAACTCGAATCCCTGTCAGTCGAACAGCTCACTAAATTCATTAAATGCGTGCATTTTCAAACACTTCGCGAACTCAAGTAACAAACTGACAAAAGAAGACACACACAACACCCAACGTTCCGGGGACAGAGTTCATTTCGAAGTTCGAAAGAGAATACATTTTCGTCAGCGTGGCCGGCACCGGCCATCGGGCCCAGACGTCACAAAGAGTGGACAAAGACAAAGGCGATGCGCATGATATCCTGGAATCGAGCAACCGCGCAGCAATTTCATCGCGAGGAGATAGAAAAGTGTGAAAACTCCTCGTCGCCATTAAAGCGGACATCGGTCTGATTCGGTTAACTGCGACTTATCTTTGCAGGCCGCGCGCGTAATGGAGATTTCTATTATCGTGGAAACCGGTTACATTGAGTCGACACGGAAATTACTTCGGATGTAGTGGGTACCGGTGTCCGATATACACCGCCTTTTCTCGTGCGCCGCGGCGTTGCTCTCCGCGGATAAACATTTTCCATTTGTCTGAGACGGAAAATTCCTTTCCTCTTGTCCCCTTCCCGCCCTCTTCTCGCGCCCGATCACGTCACGTTGTCGGACGGCAAAAGCAAATGCCAGGAAATTGCGGTAAACGCGCCGCAGAGTCGAGCCAGTGGAACGGGTCGACAGTTTATCGGCCGCGCGTCTCCTGTAGAACACAGAAGGAAGTCGGAATCTGAAATTGTTTGGGGATGGTGTGTACCGTTTTTCGCAATGATATGAGTGCTAAAAATGTTGCGTGACATTGATTTTTGTGGCTTAACGTTGCATCAACAACAAAGGTTATTAATGACTTATTTGATCGAGCAGTTAATAAATATAATTGTTCATTGGTTACTATTTAATAAGTGGGGGCTGGTGACAGAATGAGAGGTTGTATGTGTGGTCGAATCGGTATTTTTATAGTTTATCGAGAATTCTGTGTCGCTTGTAGTAGGTTATTAGGGTGTCCCGGTATGTGGTAGACGAAGTTGCTTCGGTGATATTATCCTTGATATTTAATTCCTTTCTTGATTGGATATATTTTGATCACTCGAGGGTTATGCGATTTACGGTTATTGATGTATTACATATAAAGTTGATTGGATGTTGTTGAGAATGTGTGAGTTTAATGTGCACGGTTCTGATTCGTGTTACTGCCACTTACAGTTTTCTGTAGAATTTGGAGTTGGTTGTCAGGTTGAAGAAATTGCTAATGGATTTGTGGAGTGGACTCACCTTGCATGTTTTCCATGTTGAAACCCGAAACTGTTTTAGAAATGATTATATGTGTTTGTTAACATCTTGAAATGTGTTAAATATGGATTGTCTTTCAGTATGTGAAATGGTGGCTAATTTTGTTTCGAATCGGGAGATTGATGTGTATTGGATGATGTGTTCAGTTTTTCGTTTTAATTCATGCATACGTCGATTGCTAGAGGGGTCACCGATAACCAGAGCAGATTATTCGAAAACGACTGTAATTTGTGAGATAATTGACGTCGAATAAAAATGACCAATAGTGTAAATAATTAGATAATAATGTGACGTGAGAATTGTGGTACTAAATAATTGGTAATTGTTGTTTTTCATCTTTTCTATGAAAGAATAAGTGATACATAATAACGCTGTAATTTTTCGTGGTAGTCAACATGTTGACTCTTTCACTCTGGCGATATTGAACTTTCATATCTGTTACATGATGTTGAAAATTTTATTATGTAATTTTATTATGTATTCAAATAACAACTCTGTTGAAGGTTTTGAATACTTTATAGAGTCATTGGTAGTGGAAGGTTAATTCTTATAGTTTTTTTATAAGAAACTCGAATAAAAATATTTTTTATTTGTATAGGTAGTTTATTTTACCATTAACAGTTTACAGAAATATTGAATGCTCACGTAGTATCTTGTTTATAAGTAGTACAACAAATGCTCGTATGTTTCCATTTTTACATACAGCGTGTTACTAAAGTTTGTAGTACTATTGTAAAAAAACGGTTATGTGTACGTGAACAACTGAGTCTGTCTCAGGAGACATTTTTTTCATTTTCTTTTTTCCTTATTTATCACGAAACTTCATTGAAGAGATAATTGGCTTGGAAAGTTCACACGCTTAAACAGGTGTCTACAAGAAGTAGAATGGTGGGTCATGGACGGACACGTAAGTTCATTGATTATTTAACAGCCAGGGTTACTGAAAGTTTCAAAACTGATTATTTCGAAAATGAATATTGTATGTTTCATATACTGTTTTACATAATATTAAAGGGATGTTTAATTTTATACCTATCACTTATTTTTCCATCAGTACTATTTTTTCTTCAAGCTGTGCCAGATTTCATTAATAAACTGTAGTAACTGTATCATGATTATCACTGTCATAATGATATAATATTTATACGAGATGAAATAATATTTTACTGATAATATACAGTTCAGGTGCAGCTGACAAAAAATTGAAATTATTTCTTTAAAAATCTTGTGGTTACAGCACAATGTTATAAGGGCAATTAAAGAGAATGTTCCAATTTGCCGGTGATTTCATTCCTTTGATCAGTCATTCATTCATTGGATTACAGACTCATTATGAGTTATTGAAATCAGAAAGAAAAATCTGTTTGATTATCAACCATGTGTAAAAAGAATGTCTTAATAAAGAATGAGTATTTCCAATTTTATCATCAAAACTTTCATATTATTACTTGATATGCATACTTATGTAGTATATAGTGTGTCTTAAGGGGAAACCGAATAACTGTATCAGTAAGTTTGGTACGCCAATCTGAATGAAAATAGTCGAATACACTATGGATTTAGGTTTACTTGTTTTTTTATTTATTTAAAAAATAGAGCCAACATTTATACAATTTAAGTAAAGTAATAATTTTATAAGCTTTTTATCGTTTTTTACGTACATAAGTTAGAAGGAATACTTAAAATGACGACCTTCCTCCCATAAAAATAAGTAGATAAAATATCATCATATTCCTATATTATCATATTATTATAATATTTTAGTATTATGTGACCGTTTCTATCTCGTATAATCTGCCAAACATATTGGTAAAGTTATTCGATTTCCTCCTTGGACAGTCTATATATAGTAAAGCGTGTTGCGTCGAAGCTCGACTTCGTTCCAAGAAGCAGCAGAATTTCTTTCAAATATTCCGTGCCGTGACGTTGACCCTATCCAACTCGAAAGAAAAAGAAAGAGCAGACGAAGAGAAAAATAGATAGCGATCCGAGTAATTCGGACATTCAATGAAAGTTCCCTCCTAAACTTTTTAATATCGCGTGCCACGCACCGGGCACCGCAGTTCACGTGTACAAAATACGGTTCTTGTTTTGAACGATAACAATCAGACGGTCTCGTCGCGAAAGACGAGACACCATTAAGCGACGTTTATGGTGAATCGTTAAAGCTCGGACTTATCAACCTCTCTTTACGATTAAAATCTCTGTGCCTGGAACGTTGAAGGCGCCTTAAGGGCATTTCTATCGCCATATTTTCCCCACTTAAGCGACCGGTTCGTCGTGAGCGCGGAAAATAATTGCAGTTGAACGTGATCCTCAAAGAATTGATCCCCCCCCCCCCCCACCTCGCAGGGACTTACACTGATATCTTCATCAGAATTCGGCTTGAACTAATTATCTCGTATACTTAGTTGTTTTCAAAAAATAAAATGGAATGATGAAATAATATATAGTAATATGTCGGATACAATTCACAAGTTGTTTCTCGTTTAGCTTGAACTTTTTACAACAGTATGAAAGCTCCGATAAGAAATTCGATTAAAAAAAATCCGAATTCAACGATGCGACGTAGACGATTTCAAACTAAAAACTGCTGAGACAAACTCTTATTGAAGGAGTAAGGTAGAAATCCTGAGTTCGATCATTCTGCAGGAAATTCAGAATATAGGAAAAGTAGACTAGCGAGACACGAATACGAATGTGAAAACATGTTAAGTTTATTATCAGCTAGAATATCGCATTGCACTTAAGGTATTATAAGGATTTAAGTGTGAGGATAAATATGACGAAGCATATAAGAATATTCATACAATACATCATAAATAAAAGGTATTATAAGACAGTTGATACATTCAGAGTATATTCTACAGTCAGCAGGTCTTACAAATTTGGAGACTTTAGATATTCCTTTAAACCTTAACCCTAGGAACTTCTGAGTGTTATGAGACTCCAAATATACACACAAATCCTGTGATCCTAGGATTCCCAAACATCTTGAGACTTAAGGTATCCAGGGACACTTAATACCATTGTGCTCTCAAGGACGTCTAGATGTTCTTTGACCCTAAAGCAATCTGAAACCACTTGGGTCTCTAGAAATCGTATAATCATAGAAATCTATAGAAATTTTTAAATTCTGTGAATCCCTAGCACCAGTGTGATCCGAAAGATCTTTGAAATGTAGAATCTTATAAACACTTTACGTATGTAAAAGTTCTCAGACAAATTCCTAACAAGATTAAATCGCAAAGGATCCCTAGGATATAAGTCTCGCAGGATTCTAAGATCACAGATACTCAGAGAAAATCTACGACATTAAGATAGAGGAACTGTGATCCTAACGATCTCTATCACATCCGACATTCCCAAGGACTTTAGACCTCCGGAAACGTTGACCTTTTGTACAAGATCTTTCGAGTGTTATCGTATCTGTGTAAGATCTCTTAAGCTTTGTGTTATCAGCATCAAGCTTTTCAGGTCTCACATAGTGCTTGTTAGTTTTTTCCAGATTAGCGTTATTCGTATTGTGTTTTTAGAGTTTAATACAGCCTACGTTGGTTATCGCGTTTGTTATCTACTTTATTATATTTCTCAAGTATGAATAATAACTAAATAATAAATATGTTGTATCGGTCCACGAATTACGGAACTTAGATCACGACCAGTTTTAGTAATAACGAAATAGACTGATTGTAGTAGACTCCGGAGAATAAGTTTCGTTTATCGTAATTTACAGTTAATTGCAACTTCCTAAGACAGACTTGGCTGTTTCTGATGAAGTTATTCGTTGAATGTCGAAATTGATCTGATTGTAATAGTCGCGGAGCTGCTTAAAGAAGATTCGCTTGTAGCTGTGATTTAAAAAGTGAGCTACTATTGTAGCTCATAAAATGGCTGGAGTGGAAATTGAATGGATATGCACGGTTCGGAATGACAGAATTTACAAGGTAACAGAAAATAGTGCACGTGGAAGTTTGCAAAAATATGTCCACCAACGGTGGGTTTTGGACGGTCGTGAGAAACTGAAGGTTATAAAACTAAAGGTCGTGCAGGCGGTCGGTATATCTGTACGTGATTGGTCGTTAATGACCATTATGGTCGGTACAGGCGATCATCCTTTTTCGGAGATCTATCTGGAGTAGGATCGTTAGGTCGTTTATATTATAGGTCGCTTGACCTCTTGGATTAAGGGATTTAGGACGGAACAAATTACGTAAATAATACATAAATTAAAAAAGAACTATTGGTAGTTAAGTAATTTTATTTATTTAGCAAGATTTATACAACTACTCTCATAATGAAAGTCATGTTTCGTTTGATCCACATTAATTTGACATAATTATTTACTTAATATATTATTTTAGTTTGTTTAAAATGTTCAATCTGCTGCTTCATTAATCTTGCTCCACTAATACTTCAGCTACGTAAATATTTAATTAAGCAAAATTAATTAGTATTTTTGGGATGCGTAGAATTCCGTTTTGTTTCTATATTAAGGCATTAAATTTTCATAAAATGTAATTGATTAAATTGTCTAGCAAAAATCCTCGATGGTACTTATGAATATTTGACGTTCAAGTTACAAAGTTAACGTTCAGCGTGCGACAGGTTATGAGCTTTCATTGCTTTTCTAGAAATTCTGTCACCCGGCTCGACGCTTTACGTGGCAACACCGAAACTTTCGCACCGGTAAACGTCGAATTTATCAAGTTATAACAAGAAACGCAATGACTGCCGTCACTTTGACAGCATCTCCACGCGAGAGCATAGCCTACGTGTTTAAGAACGTCGGGAATTTCGACGTTAATCTCTTTTGAACTACGTGAACAATTATTTAATAATTTATTCTATAGAAATCTTAAAGTTCATGCAATAGTCAATTTAATAAGTTGTTAGCAGGTTAACACATTAAAATAATTTTCAATTATAATATGGTATTGATTATGTATTGTGAATGAAGTTTACACTACTAGTAACTGATAATAAGAGTTTTGCTTTTTAATGATATACATACTGTTTCCTACGAAAATTAATCCAGTTTTCACAAACTATTTCATGAGAAGAATAATTGTATCTGCGTTATGACAATTGACATTTTCAAATTACTAAATATTAATTCAGTATTCATTTACAAATATTGGCCCAATTTATTCAGTTTAAAAGGATTGGTCGAAGGTCTTAGTTAAATAATTCAAAAGAATTACATAAAGTGTTCCGAACGTTTCTATTTACAGTAATTTCAAGCAACCAATAAACGACTTCGTTGGTATTAATACTAGAACTATCGAGCAGTCAAATTGCCTAATATGTATTTTCTTATACAAAACTACAATGGTGCATTTATCAAAATTTCGATTAATTGGTATTTCAACATATACGTCAGTAAATAAGTTTATAAAAAAATGTCTCAGAAAAATATGTGGATTTCTCTCGCATTTAAAAAGTTATGAAAGAATCTCAAATAGATTATCTTATATATGTTTCCAGAAATTATAAATCAAATAAATTATTTTGTACCTGTTTCCAGAAATTGTGAGGGGAGGAATCTACAATAGATGATTTTGTACATCTTTTAAAAACTCTGACAGAAAGATGATTTCGTATATGTTTCTAAAAATTGTGAGAAAAGAAATCTAAAATAGATCATTTTAACCCGTCTACTAGCATCACCGTTGCAAAGATGAAATCTTTCTATATTAATCTGCTCTAAAATTGTGCTCCCGTCACCGCGTATAATTCTCGTTTCTTTCACCGTTGAGAATAGCTCATTAAGGGGATCCACGTTCTTGGCATCCTGCAGGTGAGTTGTCGCGTGGCACGTGTGCCCTATCGATCGCAGGTCGAAGCCGAACGGTTCACAAGACCGTGCACCCTATAAGGTCCCTGGAACATAACCTTAATCCGATTTATCTGCATTTTCAGCGCGATCCGAATGTTAAAACGAATACCAGTGGCCCAACATTTTCTGCCTTCTCATCCGATCGACTAGGCGTTCGTTGAAAACTTGAAGGAAACGCGGGCGAAAGTTCGAAAGAACTTCGGGTGCTGATCCGTGCTCCACTTTCCGTTGAATTATTTAACGTCGACGAACATTTTTGCATTTGGAAGGGGGACGTCATTTGAAGACGAGGAAAACAGTTTAAGGCTGAGAATAATCATCTTAAACTAATCGTCGAGTAATGTGAGGATTACTTTGTTCCATTAATTTGTAGCTGTACTAGATTATGAAAGTTTTTGGGTATTCATGTTTGAAGATTTATTATATCGAATTTATTCTGAATTTCGGCAGCTCATTTGATAAGAAAATATATATTATTCTTTTCTATTTATGTAATATTTTTTGTAACCATTCTTTTCCACTTATGCAAGGAATAAGTCCATCAAGAGTAAAATAGGCTGGAATATTTAGGAAGAAGGTTATACTCAATTTTATGTGGTTCATTTTGAAAATTTGTGCAATTGTGATTGATGAACGAAGGTGTTTCCGCGTTAAATATTCATTCAATCTAATGCTGTAAATGATTGCTTCTGCTTTAACCAAGACCCGCTACTATAATATTTTTTGAAAAGAATTTATAATAAATTTGTTAGACAAATGTATATTAGATGTATATTTATTAGGTCATAAATAGGACTATATAGTTTTTTATACTCTAATCGATGCACTGTTTTACCATCTATAAAAAGGTATTGGAGAAGGTATTTTAATTTTAACATTGTATTTGAATTTACGTGCACGTATCTCACCGCGATAATGAAATTGAAATATTATACGCTTCAAAGTCATCAGTTCTGACCAAAAACATCTAACATCGATAAAATCTTCCTTCAAATTATGCGTAAAATTTATTCGAGCTTGAATTTATTCTTTTCACAACGAATAATGATCCTACGCAACAATACATTCGCAGAATAACCAGTTTACATTCTACTTCAAAGATAAACAAATGAAAAGTCTTTGTTCGCAGTAAGAAATATGAACGATAGGTAAAGCAAAGACGACAATCAAGACGAGGCGAAGACTACGGAAAAACCTGGAAATTTACAATCACTCTTTATTTAATGAAACCAGTTTAGGTAGCAATTAAGCGCTAATTAATTGAAGGAGATACAGTTTCAGGCATCACAGACAACGAGGGAAAGTAGTTGCCACTTAACAGTTGGATAGTTGTTTTGTATTAAGGAATAAATTACGTTCTTTTCGAATGTAAAGGAAACTTTCATATCTTTTATTGTGTGAAAGGTTACTAAATAACTTTCACTGTAGCAAAAGTTCAGTAAAGCAATCAAAGGACGATTGTTCAGTGAATAATCGATGAATAAACGTAAAACTTAACTAAATCTTAATTGTTGCGCTTTGGCATGAACTCTCCTGCAATTTTCGAGTTCTTTTCAGTTATATTTACGAAGAGTATTTAAAAAAATATAAATATTCACGTATTTACAGAAAATTATGAATGTATATATTAGTATTTAACGACATTCTCTATTGTTCTGAATTTTAAAAATACCCTTAAACAGGTTCGAACGTATTAATGCTGAAGAAATGAAAAGGATATTGGATCGTCTCAATGAAAAGTAATAAGTACAAGTTGAGCCATAAAGAAGAAATGTTTCAATTTATTGAAATTGAGCCATCAACGATTTAACAATTCACTGAAACCATAACATTAGAGTCTCATCATCGTGTTGCATTAACGAGTTTCAATGATAAGGTTACAATTTATTTGAATTAAGGCTTTAATGCTGTATCAACGAGTGATTTTTGTTTCTCGTGGGAGACTAATTCAACTGTCTCATGAAATTAGATGGCATTTCGGAGTTTCTAGGCTGCAAGACTAATACCATACAGATTAATTCGACCGCGTGCGGTCCTTTGTTTTCCGCCACGCGTGCGGATATAATAACAACGTAGTAGTTAATGCTAAACTGTTGGACTTAATTAAGCTATAGCTGCCTGCCGACCGGCGTTCGTTATGCAACCGGCACTTTGAAATGAGAACGCACGTCCACGAAACCGCGCGGATAAACGTAAACGCGGAAAAATTGCAAGATTACGACTAGGTCGTAACATGAACCATAACAAACCAAAGACCGTGAACGAGCTTGATTTTTCTCAAGAAACTTCTTTCCCTTGCTGTAATGCTTGTAAATTCAAACACTCATTGGCTGCAGGCCAATCTACCTCGCAATGCGTTATATGCGTGAACGATCCTAACACCGCGCGAATGTTTCCCTTGTACTTTATTTTACAAGCGAGTTATTTCTCTAATTTCATGTTGGACAATATTGTTGGAGCGAAAGAAAATTTGATCGAAAAATGTAACTTTGAAATATGTAATAAAATTAACTTTGGTTCGGAATAAATCGGTGGAAGTGTATAAAAGTTTATTGGACACGTGTGTGATTATCGGAGAACGAATTTTTGTGTCAATTGAAATCTTCAATTCAGCCGTTCATGGCTTTGAATACAATTCAGCAGCGAATGGACTAAAATTTTATTTCCCGTATTCGCAGTTTCAATTTATTAAAAGAGATGTGAAGGAGGATGAAATATTTTTAATGGTTTCTATCTTGTTCCTTTTTCCAATGTCTGTATAAACTACGGAATTTATGAGAATCCGTAGCTTTACAGTGTTTGCTGGAACTGCGGAAACGGTTTTCATAATTAATCTTCACGGAACGAGCTGCTTAATAAAAACTTAATGGGATAAAGATATTACCTATGAAAGGACCATAATAAGGACTTACTGATTTTAAGAGCTTTTTAAAATGTTGTAGGAAGTTCTTTACTCTTTGGTTAATTCTA
Organism: Nomia melanderi; assembly: GCF_051020985.1. Classification (NCBI taxonomy): domain Eukaryota; kingdom Metazoa; phylum Arthropoda; class Insecta; order Hymenoptera; family Halictidae; genus Nomia; species Nomia melanderi. The sequence goes on from NC_135005.1 coordinate 3,202,439, forward strand.
GGGCTTGCTATCATATTTGTCTGTATCGAATATCTGACTATGATCGGTTATTTCTACTTCTAGTAATATTTGTGAACATTATTAGTTATATGACATTATGTTCCTCGATCAATTTTTAAAATTCTCATTGTCTTCTCTTTCAAGAACAACGTATGAGATAAATATGAACCTAATGATTTTTTAAATCATATATAAAATTTGTTTGAAAATATAACTTCAATAACAAAGAAATATAAATTAAAACTGCAAGCAACTTTTACGTATTACTTACCATTTCAATAAAATTTTATTAATACATCATCGAATCATTCTTTTTTATGTACATTTAAATTATAACTGTTCGGACTTCAAATTCTTTCGTCAAAAGGTACAACATTAATTAATTCTGGCCAAAAAAATTTCTTCGCTACCGTCGTGAAATTATAGTTTCAATTTTAACGCACAAACAAACGGTTTTCCAGGATTTTAACGTAGACGGATAAGCGGAGGACTCTAGAGATTTAATAGGGAAAGTAAAACTACGAGCGAGCAAACCCTCGGAACGCGTTTATAAATGTTCTCCGTGTCATTTCGAGGCGAAGTGCATGGATATATATTGACACATCAAACATTGCAATTGTACATTTTCTCGTTACTGTACAATATGAACGAATTTCTGTCCGTACATGGAACGTTTGAAAGACATGCGAAAGATGTGCGTAAATGAATCGGTCGATTAACTATTAAAAGTGTAACAAATTTCCTACTCAATAATCTTTTATTGCTATGACATACGTAATTAAAAATAATTGGTTGCGAATCTTGTTCTTTATTCTTTCGCTATTTCAATAAAGATTAATTCATTAGTTTCAACGCGCTCCAAGTATGATCCAAATGTAATTTACCAATTTTAGCTACTGAATTGAAAGCAAAATTGACACAGTAATTCCACTATTTTTGGTGACCTACATCAGGGATTTCCAAATCTTTTAAATTTTGTACCACATAAATAAGAACCAATTATGTATTTCCCGAGTAAAAATCAATACATCCCAAATGGAGTGTTTATAATCAATGAATGGAACATATTAACCCTTTACACTCGAAAATGTTTTTCTCGAGAAATATTCTTTATTTTCTGATGAAATAATAATAATTCCGTGTATTGATACATTGTATAACATTTAATATTGAATTTTAAATTGTATAGTTTGTTTGGGTCGAATCAAATGGCGACCAAAAGGCGCCTCTCAAGTGCAAAGGGTTAAATTTATATTACTTAATTATGTTCGTCAATAACATTTTTAGATTATAACAAAATGTAGTAATTTTTGGATAATTATACATGAACAAATATTAAGAAGATTCATCATTGGTGAGGATTAATGCGAAGGATGAGCTTATTTCATTGGAATCAATTTCTACATGTTAATCTTTATCTTCATTTATTTCAAACGTAAGTCAGGTTCAAGTTATTTTCAAATAAATAAGTAATATTTGTTAATAAAAAGATTCAAAATATTTTATGTAAAAATTGTACTACCAAAAATAACATTGACTGCCATGATGAACATAGATGACAAATGCTTCCGAATTGTTTGAAAACAATTACAGTAAAAGAGTTGATGATAAATGAAAGTATTTATTAACGTTGATACTTCACACTTTGCTGACCGCGTAATTTCCACAAATATGTAGTAACCATTCCAAACTAAAATTCTCGTAAAATATAGAAGACGTTTTAAAGAAATAAATAACAATTCAATAGCAATAACTCCTTGTTCCCTGTGAGTTGACAGTAAAGAAAATAGGAGGAAAAAAGAACGGAAAGTAAAGAAGTCAAAAACAACGCGTTGTCAACACAAATGGAAAATCTCCTCATTCGATTAGCCATGTGTTAAATAGTGGTGTAATGTAAGAACTATTACATCATATCATTAGTAATTATTTCTAATGCTACTTATCTGTACAACGAAAGAACTACCAACATCCCTTAAAACACTAAAAATTACTACAGCGATCAACGCGTTAAGAATGATATAAAGCCTCATATTCGCAATCTTGGCAAGTCGATAAAAATTAAAGCCTGGCAACAATAGGAGATATAAAGAAATAAAAATCAGAAGAAACGTTGGAGAGTCTTTCTCGAGCAACAGCCATGTGGCCATTGGTTCAAACGCGTTCCAAATAGGTCTTAAGAGCTGGCCTCCTCTGCTCTCGATATAAGAAACGGGGGTAGGAACCTTGCAAGAGCATTACTCCCGTTCTTGAAAAAGGATACTCGAGTGGTGGGTGCTTCCGATGATTACGCGCCGGCGAAAGGAGAAGGGAAAGACGGGGAAGCGGAACCACGCGATCCGTGAAATTGCCTCTCTGTCAATCACTCGGCTCCGAGGTCGAAATGAAAGGGGCCGGAAAATAATAAAAAAATGGGAAATTTGGGATTAATTAATGGCCCGGTCTTTCGAGGGTCCTCACGCAGACGCGTGCAATTTCTTTATTAAATTCACGCCCAGTGCCCACTTGCGCAGGTGATATCATCAAGCCCGGGACGCAAAGCGTCGTCGGATACTCGTCTGTCGCATCGCTCTTCATATAACGCGCCCGCGAGCCACCGAATATATACACATACATTATTTATGAAACCGCTCTCATATTGGAAGTTCGTATCCTGCTACAGTGAGAAAGGAACAGGCACGGAACATTTTTATTTGGGCTCTTGTTACGAACACGTGGATATCGTAGCTCCTGTTAACCTTTTGCTTTGTCATTATATTTCTTGATTATTAATAAAAGTTCGAAATACACATGTGAAAATTTGTATAACTCTTTTACTGATATTGACTTTTGATTTATTCGTTAATTATTAGTATAAATATTGTTTATTATTTAAGGAATCCTTCATAAGGATTACAGTAATTACAATGAAATTTTTATTTTGAAAAAGATACTAAAGATATAGCTGTTTATATAACATTTGTTTTTTAACTCTTTGCACTGAAATATCATGGGGAAGATTTTAAATAGAATTTAAGTATAAATCAAATAGTATTTTTCTATTATTAATTCTAGTGCTTTAGAGTGAACATAAACATAGAATGACCGTCGATTGTTTTCTTTCTCTAATGAGTTATAAATAATGAAGTAATTCTGTCGAGCACAACTGTGGAAGGAATCGTAATTCCTTTTCATATACTATTTTCTATCTATAGAAATCTGGACTCGGGTTTATTTTTCTATGTCGTGGACGTTCGTTTATAAAGTGTCCGTTTATTTATTGTCAAGAATAAATCATTATGTCCATGAATAAGAAAATTTTCATTTCTTAAATATCCTAATTTCTAAAATAGTTGTAAAGATAAAAGCTTCAATTGATACCGTGACACAAAAGTGTATCCCGAGCGAAAAACATCCGTGTCAGTAATGATACCGAAACGATTTCAAAGTTACATTGCTGAAAATTTTGTCGCGTGGATTGCAGCAGTTGACCTATTTTTTATTATTACTACACAGAAGCATAAACTGTCACTTTATGATAGTGTTCGGAAACACACGGTTCGTGTAAAATAACATTTATAAAAATAAAAGTACATCGTTTCAGAATAGTGCCTATTATTCCATATCTGTATCCTTGAAAGCTATTCTTAGCATGTGTATATTAATGGATTCTTCTTAAAAGCAGGTAAACGATAAAAAATGTTAATGATAATAACCATTATAGTACTAGTAAAGTAATACTAAATAGTGATAGTAATAACAGTAAGTAAATAACAGTAAAATGTAGTAAATAGTAATAGTAATAATAGTAAGTACATAATAATAAACAATAGTAAACAAAATTTCTATTAAAAGAGTTTCATTTGATTTGTTTTTTTTTCTATGACGACGAAGTATCTGAATAATAAGTACCTATAAGTGTGGTAATGTGTGCATGCGTAAATAAAAGTAGATCACGGTGAATGTAGACAGTAAATGACCACGTGTCGTAGCTGCATGTTATGTTCGCTGTTTTGTGATGGTTTCAGTCAATTGTGAGGTCTTCTTGTATTAGTTTACGGTATAATACATTTTATGAAGTTTCTTCTTTAAATGAAAATTCATATATCCTACATGTGTCAATGCTTTCATTGCGCGGAGATTTATGAAAAGCATTTTCATTAAGTGTTTCTTTACCATGCTTTGCATATTTTAATTTAGTAAGTACAAGGAATTGATTATTTGCGCAACAGTAAAACGAAAATATAATATTAACCTTTTTGAAACAACGAATACGTGAAAAAGTAATGAAGTCAAGTGTTTCTGAAATTAATAATTATAATAATAATTATAATAATTTATTTTTTAATTGAGAATTAACATTACAATCAGGGATACAAGACATTTTTAAAGTTCATTTAGTTTTGTAGTCGACATGAAATCTAGTAATATCAATAATCTAATTTTTCAAATTTACTGTTATTTAATGTTACAGATAACATCTATTTTAAATATATATTATGTTTCATATCATATGTGCTGTAAAATGTATAATAAGACTTTTATTCTGTGATTATTTATATTATATATTCTTATTATTGCTTGCATTAGTATACGGTTCTATACATAAAGAATATAAACACGCAATATGTTAAAAAAGTTACAGTACATAAAGCAAAATTCCTTGTTTCTTTCTTATCGTTAGATATTTCAATTAAGATTCGTAAAAAATACTGACGTAAAATTCGTGCCTCACGAAGAACAGTTGTTGAAAATTGTAGCAAATACAAAACTGTTATACATTTTTTCTGAATGTTAAACAGCTTAAAGTGTTTTTCTTACGTACACGTTATTTTCATTTTTCGCCGCAACAGATTGGAAAAACAATTAACGTACAAACAGTTCGCATTCCTTAACTAGCTAAAAGTCTTTCCTCTGCAAACGAAACGAAAGAATTTTTTAAGCGAAACGTAGCGAACGTTCATATGAATGTGAAGACTCACATTCCAACAGGTCCTCGATGTAATATTTCCTAGTCCAGCATTCAAAATGACATGTTTTAACACGTTCAAGCCGACATGCACACAGCTATTGCACACATGCCGGTGCTACACAGCTAATTTATAACGTTAAAATAAATCAACGTTAATAAGTAAATTATTTACTAAATTATTTATTTATATTTACCCATAATTAGCAACTAAAGTTTTAAAACTAGAGACGTAACAAAATAATGCACTTCAACAGTATTTTTGCAAATATTGTTATTATTTGGTAAATGTTTACGTCGACTTTGATTGAATTACACCAGTGTGCACCTGAATTATCGATTTTAAAATTTTCAATTTCCAAAATATAAATGGACGAACATGAATTTGTCTAGGAGCAGAAGAATGAACCGTACCATAAATTTCCGTAAATCTAGTGTCAAACATATAGAACATTGCCTCGGCGTGAATGTATTTAATCTGCTAAATTGTGGAAGCTCCGCAATTTCAACGTTAAATTTTTAATCGACCCTCGGTATTTTAATTGCATTTTTAATACGATCCAAAGCATCTGCCACGTTCCAGAAATGTTTGACGTCGATTGACAGCTAATGGAAATGCTTGACGCGGATAGACGTTATTTCTGAGAACAATACAGTAGGTGGGTACTTGAATTGTGTAATCAGCTGATTAACATAATGTATGTTGCCTCATTTCCATATATTATCGAGAACTACTTGCATACAGACATACCTACAAGGATATTAAATTTCGGTAACAAATATATCATGTTATTGAAAGTTTGCATTACTGTCATTTTCTTGAAAATTAGAAAGAAAATTGAATGATAATAATAGTGATTCTTATCTGATATGTACTGCGCTTGAAGTTCATATTACTATCATTTTTGTTCTACGGTGAACTGCTTTATAAAGAATCATTAGACTGTAGATTAATCAAAAAAGTTTTTCGCTTTTCAAATTCGAGCTACAGAAATTCCAATAAGGTTCGTTTGTTTGGAGATTTTCGACGACCCATTTAAGCTTTCCCTTTCAGAAATCCCTTTGGAATTCGGTCGTTGCGAGCCATTGTAAGGTGATTGTGAAAATATAGTATGCAATAAAAGATTCGGCATGCTCTTTACAAAGTAAATGGCCGCTTGAAACATCCCCGAGATCCTTTAACGCGATTTTTTAACTTTAATTTTTAAAACTTCATGAAATAACTGATCCACATACTTGTCTTTATTGGTGATTAAACTCAATAAAATACAACGTTCAATAAAATAAAAATTTTCATTATATATTTATATTCGTAAATACAGGAATATGCAAGAAAGACAAAGATAGTAGTAAAGAAAAATAAGTATTCATTAGTGCAATGATGATTTAATATAAAAAATCCTAACACATCTACTAAATTACATTGTTTCCTGTCTTTTTTTATAAATCGAAAATATTGAAAATGATCTTGAATTTTTTTTATAATATTAACTACTATATTTCTTATATCTAACAAAATAAACAAAACAGTAATACAATAACATATACAAGACGATGTCGATTTGTTGGGTACACAAAACCTAGTAAAATTACGAAATATTTGCTTTCTGATTCGCCTAGAATAAGAAGTTTAATGTCATACTTATTTCCATCCGATAATTTTACGCGTGTTAAAAATTCTTTGAAGTACAATTAGTAAAACGATCACCCCATATAAATAACGGTGACGTTCAGATATGGTAATTTATCAACTCTCGCTGCACGCGAAAGGATACTTGAGCTTTAAATACTTGAACCTGCATAGCATATGAAGTGGTTTCGAGAACGGAGGACAAAGGTAGTCGTCAGTGCTAAAGAAACTAATGGCACTGTTGTAGGCTTCCTTTTTCACTCAATTTCACTCACTCGTATTTTGTATCTCGTACCTCTTCTCCTCTTCTACCATTCTGCTTCATGTTCCGTCATTCTTTAGAAGCTCTTCTTTTAAAACTCTCCTTCGTTGGTCTGAATTCGTTGATCACCTTCAGCTACCTTTTCTTTTGTCAGTAGATTGAATCGTTTGACCTTACCCCTTTTAAGATTGTATCTCCTTCGTAGACTTATGATCTTCTTGAAATAACCTTCTTCAATAAAAATACCATATTTCGGAATGATTTTCGATGTAACCGACATGAGCAGAGGAATTTTCACAAAAAATATACAAGAAGATGAGGTAGGAGTTGGAAAACTGTTTTACTACGAAAATGCTTAAAAAAACTAGACGTTTTAAAAAACTATAGAAAAATTTATCTTGCATGCTTTATGCATATTTCACATAAAATGAATATCTAAAGTACGTACATTAAATCAACCCATAACTTAGCATTAGCAAAATATAATTTTCACAACCAGTTTGTTATTATGAAAAGTGGAAATGACGACGTTTACTGTTGAACGAATTACCTAGCTAAATTAATTGCGTGTATAAAATATAGTAATTTGGTAGATAATTTAATTTATAACGTTTAGAACTTTTATTTAAAAACGAAAGTTGTAATATAACAATAAGTAAAATTTGTTTTAATTCCTGACACATAAAAAACGTGTATTTTTAATCATTAAATAATTCATTGCAAATATATAATAGTTATTATTTATATATTTGTATAAGAGAACAGTAATATTAACATTAGGTTTACGAACATTTACAGTTTATTCTATTGCACCTAAAAAAACTGATGTACATTTATTTACATTTACGAGATCAGCGGTTTGATAAATAATAGAATTTGGATGGATACACATTCGAGTAATTGCATCAATCGAAATTCGAGTAAACATTTACAAAATAATATTTATAATATTTAACATGCGTCAAATTGACGCGTCCCGTGAACCTAGTGTTAATACATATATGCAGTGTGTACACAGTTCACATCCTCCCGCGCCACTTTTCTAATGTTCAACCAAATATAAATTCCGGTGAACCCAGCTCGCAATGCAAATAGACCCCGTATGCCAGACAAAAGTCCTAAAACTCGACAGTGTCGGCCGGACAATTCAGCCCGACCAGGAAAGCATTTTTGCACGTGTTTCTTCACACACATTGATCGCGGTTCTTTGACGATCACCTTACGCGACAACCGTTCCGTTAAATCCCGGCTTCGAATAAAACCAATTTCGCGCTTACCGATGCATCGAGAATCCCGCGTGGCGCAAAGAGGCCCGATGAAAAGCGTCCGCGCAATAAGTCAAGCTCGTTCTAGGTAGAAACAAAAAGGGGAAAAAAACTTTGCGGCGGGGAGAAGAAAAGAAGACAGACGAGTATCGGGACACAATTGCGAAACTGTTAACTTATAAAATCGATAGGGCAGAGTGTAAAATGGCTGCTTACCGATTCCTGCCTTATCCATCGACAAATAACCCTGATTATCAAGCTCAGCTGTATCGGAGGCTAGAAATTGAAACGATATCATCCAGGAAATCCTTCGGACGTGCGGCATACAGCGTGCTGTTCGATTCTCTTGTATATAGTGTGATTGAAAAGTGATTTCGGAATTTCAGTTATCAACATAAGAATTTTTCAGCATTAACGATCTACAGATACGTCATTAGATTGCGGATGTTTATTCATCTATGTATTTAGGTTGCTGCGAAAGTTTCGCATGTCTGCCATTTTTAGCGCGGCCATTCTGTTGTTTGTTATTTTATTAATGTTTGACATTTTTAAGTCTATAAAGTGCTAACAGGTCATAGTGGGAAATGTATTAACACTAAACGTACCCGGATCTGTCAAATGACTGGTTTAAAAATATGATTTAAAATTTTGCGTTTTCTTTCGTTCGCTTCCCTTATTACCAACTTCTATATTGTCGGATTAATCAGTGTTTCAATGTTGTGTTCAGTTTTAAAAACATATAACGAAAACTACTCACTATAAATAAGCAGGTTAAAATTTTCATGGATGTTTACACAGTGTTTAAATGTTATATACATATTTAACACTAAATATATCACGAACGGTCAAATGACCGGTTTTAAAACTTGATTTCAAATTCTCCGTTTTTCTTCCTTCATTTAACATTAAATCAATTCTCATATTACCTGATTTATCAGTTTTTCAATTTCTAACTTTCCCCTGCTTTTTATTTCCACTAACAAAAGTTTACCGTCAAACTTGTTTACTTTTATTTTGTAACCAATTATTTGACTGGTTACGCTAGGCATTGATACATACAAAATGCCGGAACATTCAGTGCTAATGTTGAAGGAGAATTTTGAAAAACAATAAAACCATTACTTCAAAGATATTTGTGATATTTCACATACTTTCCCAATACTTTTACTGCAACTCATGTATAAGAAATTTGGAAATCGTGAAATTGCACACAATTAACACGATAAGGGAAAATATATAAAATATTTAAAGTGTAGTGGTGTTTATAATGTTTTCTAAGAAAAACTATTTTGCGTGTTCTATACATTTTTCTAGTAGTATTCTTGAAATTAGAATTTGTCTCCATCAACTTCCTATTTATGGCTCTATTGGGTGTATTTACTTTCTTACTATTCGTATATCGTTATTGTACGCCATATGAGAACAATTTGCGACTTTACTCACTTGCATAACGATTAGAAAACAGTGTTTTAGAATTATATAGTACCTGTGATGCCCTAATTGTAGTTTCGCATGATTTTGGCTTATTACAGAACATTACGGTACAGTCAATAATATTTTATAGTTAATACTCGAGGTTTTGAAACATTTAATACTTACAAGACTGGTTTATATTATCGTTAACCCCTTGTCCTGTGATTTATTTCTCAACTATTATCGATAGAACTACTTTATCGTTAATACTGTATTAGGAGAATCAAATTTGATGCTTATTCTGTATTTACGTGTACTTCAAAGGTTAACGATTGATAATAGAAAAGTAATACTTAATTTATATTAAAAGAAAAAATACATAACACTAACTGTTATATTGTAAGTCAAGGGGTTAATGTAAATTTACGTTTTTTACATCGTTATGTTATCATTTGATACATTTACACTTGTATCTTTTTCAACTTATGTAATATGCGTGAATTTTGCAAATCCGGAAGAAATTTGTATTCTTCAGATTGAGTATTACTTACGTATAGTTCACTTACTTGCAATTTATCTACAAATACAACATATTGTTTGTCAACTATAGCATTGGCCGATTAAAACTTTTTCTATGTTAATAGAACACAGTCGAAGTTATACATTCAACGCTACACATAGTCGAATTTAGGTCAAATGTACATTCTCTATCTGTTTGTGTGTTAGTAAGACTTATAATACATAACAAGACTTCTGCGTCGGTTTGACCAGTTAACGGCGTTTGACGAGTATACACGTCATCTTAAAGCTTCAACTGATATTAATTCTTTCAACGATGAATTCCTTATCTTTTCAGATAAACATGTAACTCTTCTTTGTTTACCTATGATTTTTCATTAAAGCATAACCTGGGTGCATTCGTTCTACGTTTGACGAGTACACGCTTAATTTTTTTTATTTTATTGTTCGTAAAAAGAGACATTTTTGAAACCAAACTTCACAGTTAACTGGTTAGTATATGTTGGTAGTTCGTATAAACCGAAATGAAAAGCTATGTTGTTATTATAAATCTTTTATTTTATTATATTGTTTATTTTAGTTTTATTTTATTATTTTTTTAAAATAGATTAAATAAAATGAATTATAAAATAATTTTTACGAATTATAAAACAAACGGTAAGTCAAGAAATAATCAGCCACTGTACTATTTCTCACTCAACAGTTATTTATCTATGTAAAGTTTATTAGCACCGTCGTATTGAATTGTTTATCTGATTGATTTACATATTGGTTCGTTTGAGCTGTCAATCGTAGTTAGGACACAACAATGTGCTTTAAGTCTTCATGTCGAATATCCTGGTCAATTATCGATGTGACATTGTAACTTTGTATCGATAAAGCGAGCTGCGTTATCGGTTTACCTATGCGTGGTTAGCAGGTAATTAAATCCAGTACGATCAATAAGAGTTTCGAACGGATCGATCACGATTGGATTATAATTAGCTACGTTTCCGAAGCAATTTGAATCACGTTGAAGGTTTCCACGTGTGCGAACAGCTACGAGACGAATTAATTAAAAGGATCCATGGTAAAGGATCTTTTATTATCTTATTATTTACTTAGGTTTGAAGAGACTTTCTTTATTAAAATAAATTCTTTATGGTATCATAAATTCAGAAAATACTTACATAATGTAATGAAGTTGCGACATCAAATTCCTCAAAATTCAAACCTGATATCCATATCAAGACCAAATACTTCGTTGTCTGAAAGGATATGCAAAATGTAAAAAGTTCAGTTTTCGCTCAAAACTCAAGTTGAATATGAAAACTTGATTCAGTAATTTACTCTAGTTCCTTCATTTTAAATGAAAATTTCTTCGCCAAGTAAGACATTATATGCTGCGGCAGGGGAAAAGTTTCGTGTTGTGTGAAAGAAATCATTCAAAGCGGCAATAGCATCAAGAACAATGAATTTATTCAAACTTGGAGTTTCTCCATTTTAAACACTTTCATATTTCCTTAAATTGTTCTGTTTAACCTTTTGCACTCGATTTATTTTCAATGTTGTTGAGTGTAAACTTATAGATATTTTTAGGGAAATGAATGAAAATAATTTCCAGCGGTAGAATTCAGCGTTCTATACTTATGTTATTTCTTATTATTGTAATAAGATTGAATTTTTATAATCTATTAAAAAGGGTTAATACCAGATAGACTCCGTGATGTTTAATTGGAGTGTAAAAACTAGAGAAGCAGTTTGCTAAGAAAAAGAATACGATTGGTGTAACAAATAAATGACAAAAAAAGGAATTACATCTTATGTTTTATTATAAACCAGAAATGTTACAGTATTTCAGTCTCCATATATATCGTCAATCCCACCGGAGAATTACCAGGAATTTTGTTTTCCTGAAGGTAGAATGTAATACCTTTCCGCAGCTAAAAAGCATTACGATGCTTCACCGTTTCCACATTGATCTTCAGTTTTGTGTCTTTGGAGTGCAATAAATGCAATAGCTGGTTTTAGCCTTTCCTCGGTTATTTAAGTAACAAATAAAAAGGAAAAGCAACGTAGCAGGGTTTAATCGTGATGTGTAGATGTCATAAAAGTTCTGTATTTTAACTGTTTTATTCTAAAGAAAATGAAAAGAAATAATTATCAAATGTTTATGATACTTTGATACCGTGTATTCAATTTTGTAATATTTTATTTCATTGTCAGATGTTTTTAAAGATCTCTGTTCATGTTTTATCCGCATTGAAATGGAATGTACGTGTGATTAATTTTGTAATTTATAATTGTATGTAAGGAAACATGCAAACAAAGCATAAATAATACGAATACGTGTTTGAAATACAACATTCAAACTTCTGTCAAAAAATATTAAACTAATATTGTATTTTGTTTGAAATTATCCACAATGAAATTGATATCGAGTAAGAATTTATAGGTTTTTAGAATAAAAGTGTTATATCTGTCCAATACAAAATGAACGTTCAATTCCCTTACATTTCTATACAGCATTCATTAATCAAAATTCTCTCGTAGAATTTTTTTTACTCTTGCTTCATCACTTAATTTGACGTAATAAAATCATATAGTTCCATTTTCAACATCAAGATTTAGATAATAAAATGACACATGAAATGCCGAATTATTTAACACTAGATTTACAGAATGCTTCACTTTGCCGCATTTGAATGAACGAACATCAATTTTCCTACAATATAATCAAATTAACTGTACAATAAGTGTCCATAAACCGAGTGTTAAAATAGTCTTACTATTTATCTATATAATAGTCATAAAAAATGTCATCAACGTTTTATTAAAGAACGATGAATACACGTTAACGTAACGTAAAAATTCAATGAAAAAAAGAGTGTAAAATTAAATGTAATGTACCATTAGTGATACATGTTTTAATTTACAGAATCTTCCTTTAACACGTTTACTACCATGATGGTCACAGATGACAAGTGGTTCCGAATTGTTTGAAAACAATTACAGTAAAAGAGTTGATGATAAATGAAAGTATTTAGTAACGTTGATAATTAATTAATGGTATAATGTAAGAACTATTATATAATATCATTAATAATTACTTTTAAAGCTACTTATCTATGTAACGAAAGAACTACCAACATCCCATAAAACGTTGAAAATTCCTGCAGCGGTCACGTTAAAAATTATATGAAGCCTTAAATTGGCAAAGAGCTACAAAGAAACACTTTAAAAAAGTTCGCTACTAGTCAGTTGTCACAAACATTTTTTTCTTGCATTCTTCTTAAAGCCGCGATATCAGTACACACCGTGCTCGAATGAAATCGATGGTTTCACGATCTAACCGCATATGCGGCTCGTAAACCGTGCCACTGCGTGGCTCGTGTCACGCACGCTAAGTTGGTATGCTGATAAAATTGAACCCCGTGGCTCAAGAGCCCTTCACGCGCCCACCTCTTCCGTATATTTATGCATTCATACGATACGTTCTGTGCCGTGATTTACCAAGGCTGCTTTCAGACCGATAATCTCAAACGGCGAGCTCAACTATCAGATTGAGGAGGGCACTCGTTTTAATGAAATTGTTCTACCGAAGAGGCGAACTTTTATTTCAATTCAAGCTCTTGGTCGTCGAGCGTAAAACCGTTTCAACTCAATGACAAAGAATATTACTCAGTGCCGTGTAAAATATTATTTTCAATAATAAATAATAAATTGTTCATTTTATTTCAACTGTCGTTTAGCCAATGTTAAGTTTTATATGAGCTACTCGTTAGCTCAATGGGTTCACTTCATGAAATAAAGGATAGAGAAAAATAATGTAATAGTGTACATTGATTTTTAAAATTCTCTTTGAATGGAAAATCAAATGCAGATTATAGAATACATTTTACTTTATTATTACATGTGTAGCTTAAGCTACGTAAACTGCATAAAATCGTATACTTTTAGAGGAATCTTTATTGTTATGGCAGTTTCTGCATGATCAAAAGAATGCTTGTCAATTTGTGATATTAAACCCGATAACAAAGGCATTTATTTTAAGTATAAAATATTAAAAGTCAATCAACTGCGTCGACGATAAAGTTTTTAAAAGCTTAACAAATGGAGTTAATCGATTTGAGCCAAGAACGGCTTGTATAAAGATATGTTGTATGCTGAAATGTGTTTTAAAATAGAGGAAATATTTTTTTCTCTAAATTTTGATCAGCTCGTTCTTTATCACGATCTACATTACATGACATAGAGTGATTCTTGTAATTATGTAATAACTCTCTATTCATTTTATTTCGTTAGTAGACGGCTGTGAGCAATTATAACAAGTATTTCTAATAGAAATCCGGATGTAAAACCAAATATTTCGCAATATACTTTCTAAAGGATAGTCTCTATGTATATGTAGTACTAGTTCATTAATAATTAATGCAGATGCAGGAATTCCAGTTAATTTTAGATTCCCCAGTTCCGCTTATAAAAATATGAATTTGCATGAACGTTGGCAGTCTCGTTATCATAAATATACACCAGCCAATGGTAATTATGCCATTAATGTACGTGCACAATGTGTGCATAGTACATGTCAATCAACTATGCACATCAAGCTCATTAAATTTTCCAACATAGCTAAATATACGTAGTAATACCTGCCGAAAATTCGACATTATTGAACAAACTGATAGCATTAGAAGTTTGTTACCATTTCTTAAACAAAAGAACGGGTGAAATTCTGAAAAAAGAGATCTGTCACAACGCCAGGATCGATACGCACTTGTAATTTTGCTATATATACACAGATATTCTATCTGTCAAAATATTGCATCACATTGTGAATTTGTTATTGCTAATGTGAACGGACACACGGTGCCATTATATTTTTGAAAGGAAATAATAGATTAAGTAATAATAAATACCGCAGAAAAAGAAATTTATGAATAATTTCCAGTAAGTGCTCCTTTAACTAAATCTTAATTCTTCCCGTAACAAATTAACCTACGTAATTAAACATTTACATCTTTTTAAACAAAATAATACACCAGTCACAGCAACATACACCCCAGAAAAAGTATAAATGTTTAAATGTATGTCCTAATCGCTGGTTTCAATGACCTTGAACTAAATCAGTGTTCAAAAGTTCCCGGCCAGATCGTTTTTGGAACTTCTCTTACACAATAAATGCTTTAAGAATTTTTTGTTATTATGGCATATAATGGACATATTGTACGAGAGACTGTAAAAAAATCAACACTATCTATTCTTTATATTTTCTTAGAAATAAATAATTCATCATGTTCAAAGTTTTCCAGACAGAGTATTTAAAACGAAAGTAGTACTTCTTTTCCATAATAATAATAATAATTTAATGTACAGAATTTAATATGTTACACTTAATATTTTGTAGCCGTATTCTTTGCATTAATCATAGCGGCACATCGATGTGGCATGGACACAATTCCAAAAACGATTTGCCCGAGAACTTTTGAACGCCGCTGTATATCGTCAAAGGCGTCATTCTGAACAACTTTCTATATATATAAAGATGGTGTCTCTTATTATCAGTTTTCAAATAGATTCGCACAAATAGATTCGGGAAAGGGAACTCATCATAATTATTTCGAGAAGGGGTAATTGTTTATATGATCCATACCGCGATGTATATTGTTGAATTTACTGTTTTGTGTATAGCACTTTAAATTTTATGACAGTCAAATTGATTCAAAAGTTATGAACTAAAACTTTGCATCACTTTGAAATTTTCGTTTTCAATTATATTTGAACGGCTCATTTGTCAAATCGATTATCTCCTCCTTTTGAATTTTTTAAAATATTGGTATCGAAGCACTTGATTTACTCGTACCTATTTATATTTTAACCCCTTGGCCTACACGCTATCTGCCGATCGCGCGAGCCATAGTAAACAAGAAGGTCGGAATTGAAGGTATTTACCACGAGTCAAACTCGTGGTTTTCGCTTATGGCACAAATTCCTTATCACGAGTCTCACTGGTAGTTATGGACCAAGGGGTTAAACAAACTTCTCTATATTAATATTATTATAATTCTTATTAAAGAATTAACACCACTAAATGATAAAATTTAGTTTGCCATTGAATATTAAATTATTTATTTCAAAAGTCAATCCAAATAATTTCGTACTCTAATTTAAATTTTTGCCAATTTTAATAATACGTAATAAAAATTAGTTAAAACATTTTTTAATGCAATAATGTAATGCAAAGTGTTAATAGTAAATTGTTCATCGTTGTTGTATCATCACAAAAACAAATAAAATATAAAAAAACATTTAATTTGTTACAAGGCACTGAAGCAGTTACTTGTGAGTTTTTAAACAATTATTTCAATTTCAGTGTCAGTTTTTAAAAAAAAGCAAAAAGTATACCGTTATAATATTAACACGAAAGAGAGTAATAATAATTATTCGAATAAGGAAAACAATAGATTTTATTGATATTGTTTCTTACAACGTGCAACGTACTAATTTCATTCCAATAATAGAGATTGGTATGACTGGGACTAGTTTACCAGGCTCCTCGAACATTTACCGAGAAAAGGAATTCATCTGAACAACCGGTTCGTTAATTCTCGGTAATCGCTGCTCCAGATGAATCTTGATCCCCGCCGCAACAAATTGATTCGTGTAATTGAGCACTTACGCCCGTCCCGTTCCATCCCTCAGGAATAGCGGCAGTCGTATCTCATTATCCAAATGCACCTGCATACGTGTGTAAATTCGAGGTTCACGGGAATCACAGTTTGCCTCGGCAGCTACGGTTCTGTTCTATTTTCTAGCGGTAAACAAGTACGTGTACCCCGTGAGAATAGGTGGCGACGGGGGGATCAGAGGGCATGTATACATACGCGCGCGAAGACAGAGATTTCGTAGAGTAAACAGATAAATAGACAGTTGTGCGAAGACAAGAAATTTATTCGGTGGATAGGTCTCCGTCGGAATGCGGTAAGAACAGTGGCACAGCTGCGGGGATGGCGCCACTGCTAATAGACGTATATTCTGGTGTACGTTCGGCGAGTAACTCCGATGTAATGGCGCAGTAACGGGAAATTATGGTACGGTCATTACGAGGGTTGTACAGGAACTGAGGATTTTGTATATTTGTACTGTGACATACATGAGTTCACGGGGTGTTCTATTGAGAATTAGCACTTGCTTACATCCGCTATTTCTGAAAATGTGAAAAACTTTATTAACCCTTTCACCCCGAATGATAAACACAGCTACCACGAACATTGTAAATTCCTGGAAAGTCAGAAAATATCATAAAGGTAAAGGAAAATTGTACCATACGGGGATCTTTGCTCATGGCTGACAGCTTAAGTGCTAATTATTATTATTGTTATTATTATTATTATTATTTTTATTAGTGCTTATCTTATTTTTTCCACTAAAAAGATTCAATTTCACTTGAAATCAGCCGTTCTTAGCCCGTTCTTTGATTTAGGGGAAAAATACATATTCAGGGACTAAAGGGTTAA
Organism: Nomia melanderi; assembly: GCF_051020985.1. NCBI lineage: Eukaryota > Metazoa > Arthropoda > Insecta > Hymenoptera > Halictidae > Nomia > Nomia melanderi. The sequence goes on from NC_135005.1 coordinate 3,219,969, forward strand.
CACTAGGTTTTGCGAACATTTATTGGATAGTTTATTTGATTACTGTTAGGAAAATAGACATTCGTTTATTTAGATTTTGGGAACTAGAGCTTGTAAATAGATGTTAGAATCTACATTCGCGTGATTGTATGAATCAAAATCGACGTAAACATTTACTATATGCGTAACTCGTTTATTTATTATTCAATTTGTTTTCGGGATCATTAATTCCAAATAGAAATACCTTCAATTATACATGAAAGAAATCAAACTTTTACTTTTAACATACAATGTTAACAAAGTGAACGATATTTATTTATTATTATCCGATGGTACGCGAAATGTATAGTATATACATAGTATGTCTCGCGTATATAATGTATTAACTAAAAAGCTTCTAATTCTGTATAAATGACTTTGGTACATACATGAATTCTGTGTATAATATTATTGAAGGGGTTACTTTATGAACCATAAGGGGTTAAAGTGATTTTTCAACAAATATTACGCAAATTAGTATAATGATGCAGATGCATCATACATTACTTACACGTTGTTACGTTATATTACGAATGAAACAATTTTTGACGGATGTCACAATTTCGTGAATCACCGGTCCACTCACGTGTAGTGCAGCGAAGTATTCAACTAGGTCGTAATTTTTCAGCAGTGCAGGTCGATACTCGTTAATCATACTTTGATCGTGTCTACGTTATCACATCGCTTTGTTACGTTATTAACCCACTCTCAACGCTATGAAGGCACGCGCAAGTATCGAAAAATTGTTCAATATCCGCTGGAAACCTATTTATGGATTTCTAGAGATAAAAATAGAAATAGTAAGAACAAATTAGTTTTGTTCATAATCATTAAAATAAATGACGTATAGAAACTTTAAGACAGACAAGATACAATAATTTATGTTATTTACTATACCAATTAATGCTTAACAAGTTGAATGCCATGGGGGTCACCGGTAACCCCCAACCAAATTGATTTAGTATAGTTCATTCAATTAAATGATGATTATTTGAAAACATTTCTATATTATAAATAATGCTATCTAATGCCGTAACATTCAGATAGATGAACGCACATTAATAATAATGCTATTCAATTAATATTAGTTGTAACACACATAGAAATCACTAAAATAACCTTACAAAAATCTACTCGTCTAAGAAAATCAATGAACAATTTTTTAAGCATGTTTTAATGTATTATTAGTATTATTAAATTTTGCTGAGTTTTCTTAGTTACATCCGACAATCAATTTCATAACTTTGATCTATATGTTCATGTGTTCATATGGAAACTGTAACCGTTTTATTCCATTAATTTTTTGGAACAGCTTTTAGAACAGCAAGCCGATACGCTCAGTATATACAGATGTCAAGAAAAATTTGGTAATGCCCGATGCGAAGTAGTGTAACGTATACTGTACGAAAATAAACGATCCACTCAAACCGGAATAATAAATTCGTACCAATTAACGCTATTCCGCTGATCCAACATTTCGAGTACACAGTAACGAGATTGTTTTTTAACCTATATCTGCCTGCAATTCCTCTAACTGATTTTACCGAAGCTGTTTCGTACCCTCTACTATTTTTGAAAATGTATGATATATTACTTCATATCTTTTGGACATTTATTATAACTAATGAAAACTAGCTGCAGAAAACACGAACAATTTTAACATATGTACGTTCGTGTTGTTGAATTTTATTTTACTTTTAATATAACCAGTTTTTTAAACAACAGCATAAGTATTTTGTCATATATCAATATAGTATATAATATAATACCACAACATAATGACATATTAATACATTTAACTGGCCTGTACCAACTTAGAAGCAGTATATAATTTAAAAAAGGACGATACGTAAAATACAGTAAGCCGGACACAAATATGTTTATTAAAGAATGGCTATTATGCAATGCTTATGTTTTAACACATTTGAAACAAATTAAATAATTAATCTTTAGACATTTACAATATTTCTATATCAAAACTATACGTCAGGGATATTATTAGGTGGTTATACCCTTATACATAAAATGGTGCTTCTTATTTTTTTTATTTCATAAGCAAAGTCAACTGACTCTTTTATAGATACGAATCACTTTGTATATATATCTTGGAATGTTAAAATAGAACGATAGAAATTCAAGTTTTATTGTATTTTTCGATTTGTAGTTTTAATATTAACTGATTCTTTCCTCAAGTACTTAAAACGTCACTAAAATGTAAGATTTTAAATACAACTCAGTTTGAGAAAAGATATCTCCATCTACCGCCATTAAAAGTAAGTGTGTTCGCTTGATAAATACAACAGCGACCATTGTCTTAACTTACAATGTATCTAAGAGTTAGGCTAATGTCTACATATACAATTCCTGTAAAATGCACAAGCGAATGGTGTTTTCCAGGAGATCTTTTGTTAGTAGCACAAACTTTTAATGTTTCAGTCTCGGTGTGTGTTTCAAAAGAAAATTTCCCCGAAGTACTATAATTATTTCGGGGCTACGTGTCGTTATCGCGTTACTCTACAATCATCAGTGGACAATGAGATATGTAAATGTAAAACAGAGAAGTTGGTTTTTTCCTGATCGAGATTACTTGGTGTAACGTAGAGATAAGGAGCCGAGCGGTCGTAATTTCATGACGGGGAGAGGTATTAATGGAATTGGCTTCCTTTTGCGGGTCGAAGGAAAAAAAGGTAGTTGTAGGGCACAAGAATAACAGCCATTTTAAACGGTGTGCGGAGTTAAAACTTTGTCGCATAAAAAGGTATCGATCTCAGTCGCCAAATTACTTTAGTAATTACTACCCTTCCTGAGAGCTGCATATTCTTGGCGAGTTTTGAAATTTTAATTTTGGTTACCGTGTATTAGATCTTATGCTGGATAAGATCGAATTCACTAAATGATCAAGTTTATTCATTGGATTGTAGGAAACAAGTGAATGTATTATTATAATACATGGTATATTTATACAATATATGTTTATATTACATTCCATCTTTATATTAAATATATTATATTAAACATTTTATTTTGTAATATATTAAAGTAATAATAATTGAGTAATAAAGTACGTTATTCAAAGTTTCAGATTAACTACATATTCTATTCAATGCCAATCACTTTAAAGTAAATCAGAAGCATTTTATTTTTTAATAACTCTTAGTAGTTACTTTTTAATAACTGTATACTTATCACTGAGTAATTTCCATCCCTAAAACTGTATCATGTTACAACAAAATATGCTTACATTGAGAGTGAAATACTCTACGTAAACACAAAATTTCATTATTTCCTGAATTTCTGAGTTCCTCAACTTCCGCTGTGGCTTACTTGTACTGTCGATGATTTTTCTTATCCAATTTTGTATAACCTAAATTGAGAAACTTATAACTATCAGAACATATGTATTAACAATATAGTTATAAGAGTAGATATATGTGTAGCATATGAAAACTGTATAGAGATTATATCTAACTTACTTTCTATTTAATCTGTATGACATTCGATATAAGTAAAAACTAATCTTATTTTTGGTGTAGTTTGCATACTGTGAAGCTATTAATATATTAATCAACTTCTTGTATTATTTTGTATGAATGTTAAGTACATAATTAAAATTACTATTGTATATTACGATACACCCTATGTAGCAAGAAGTAATAGACCAATTGAAAGTGAGAAATGTTATATATTATTGATATTAATTAACCTGTAATAGTCAGAAGTTATTAATACTATTTTTGGAGTTTTTTGATGGGTGGTATATACAATGTTGTCATGAAACTATACACGTTGAGCATTTTTGAAAATTTTATTTTTTATTGATTGTATCGTTATATTAAATACCATATTCTGAAACTTGATCTTTGCTTTATTAATGAAAATGAAACTCAGACGCTTTATTTATAAATTTACAAAGTCACAGTAAAAATTTCCATGAAATTTTCGTTTCGTGACACCTACGTGTCTGTCGTTTGCCGATGTCCAAGATCCTATCAAAATTCCGCTGACCTCGTTAATTAAAACTATGCTGTTACAGGACAATATACTACGCGCTGAAGATTTCAAGCTGCGATCGCAACGCTCGGATATCTCATGTTAATTAACAAGTTTCAAACAGAGACAATTATCTTGCCCGGGAAGTTATCTCACGACGAAGTTACCGTGTAAAATTTGCCGATTTAGGCCGTTGCTTATGCAACAAACGTGCTCACTGCGAACATGTTAATTAAGTAAGTAATGGACTTCGAGGTAATGACGAATTATGTATGAGAAACACTTTTAATCAAATAATGGATAAACTCTGATGTACACGGAACGCATTTGTAGTTCGTTGAGCTTGCATTAGAATCGGTTCGTTACTTTCAGCTATTAAATTCAGACACTTTCTGCGTCTATTCACTGCGTTTTTTTCCTTTCTACGTCACTGCTGAATTGAAATCCCTTGAAAAGAAGTCGATACAAAACGTCGCCATGCAAATGGTACGGTTTGTGCGCATTTGCAGGGTACTTCAATGAAACTGTCCGGTAAAATTTTCTAATTTTGTATTTCAACTGATAACGAATAAAGCTGGAAATGTTCCGTGCATCCTTTCATGAACTTTTTTTCCTGAACGAAACATTATCAGTATGCATAAACTATGTTGAACGAACAGTTTCTATAGATTTGAATGAAATTTGAATGAAATTTTTAATTTGTTATTATATCTACAAATTTTAAAAAAAATAATTATATAAATATTTATTTGACATGCACATTTCATAAACTAAAATATAAAAATATACCTAGGGACTAGCAGTTCAGTGAGTATTAATACATTTGAGTGGAAACTCGGGAAAGTTTTAATGGAAATTCGCATAAAATTGTTGCTCCGCCTGTTACAAACTATACACTAAATATCAAGTTCCAAATTAATCGATGTGTGGCGGATACATTATGTGTTCTCCTACGTAGGTTACAGTATAGTGATCAGAGTCTGATATTTAATACTAAATTCTGCGTAGACTAAATTCGCATCAGTCGTTACGTTGAAATTGATTGGTGATTACAAATGACAATAACATTGAATTTACGTCAATGAAACCCATTATAAATGATCAACATGTTTTTTTAATACTACCACGCAACATTCAACGTGAGCAAACAATTTTTTAATTTTTATATTAATAATAAAACCAAATACTGTTTCAATGATGGCACTTTATTCATTAAGTGCAAGTAAATAATTTTGTCATTCATGTTATACATTCTGCTCCGCTTCCATAGGTACTTCATAATGGATGTTGATTTTAGTTTTAAGTTCATTACATGATCGATACATTGTGGTTTACCTCACTTTAAGCAAAACCTATACTAAATAAATGCTTGCCTAATTAAAAGCAATGAAATTTATGTTATTAAAATCCTACCTATGTGAGTGTTTCTGTGTCTAATTCAAACTAACTAATAGTATCTAATTTCAATTAATTGATTTTAACTTTAATTTATTTTTACCGATTATTTTTGTATTAATAGAAGGAAACAAACATTTATGGATGAAACTTCAGTGATATAAGACCATTTAATAATTACTTATTTACACAGAACATGCAATGTTTCAATAAACACTACTTTTAAACAAAAATGACGAATGTTGAAGATAATTAATTACTCCACAGTCTTATTTCGTTGGAATTTTAGTTCATATATCTCTTTTCCTTCATTTTACTACAAGATTACTTGAAAAAGACTAACAATGGTCACTAAACAAACAAATAACATTATCTTGTGATTCCAGAAAAGTTGCTTGTACAAGTGTTCGAATCTCATAAGTCACAATTCAGGACGCGGCATACCCTTATTTCTTTAAGAGCGAAAGTTAAGCGGGCTCTTAGACCGAGAGACACGCGAAAAGAAGTCCACCATTGCTCGAAATTCAAAGTTATTATAGTCGAAAGCGTCGTGGGAGGAAGGAAACTTGGCGTGGCCTAATGAAATTGGCCCACGCGCAACGAAAGCTCCGCGTTTCGCCTGTTTTATCCAGGTTGTTCATTGTGTTTCCCCCGAACTGAAGGAATCTCGTGGCTGTCGTGCTTCAAAAGCGTCTCTTGAATTGTTTCGCAAACATCCGTCGCCTCGGCAAGGCAGCGTTCACGACATTTTTGCGAGAGGAAATTTCTTTCGCGAGAGGTCGAATGAAGCCGGCCACCTGTCGTGCCTTCACTTTCGTCTGTCGATCAATCCGGGCGGTTCGAGGCGCGAGAAATAAGGTCGAGAGGCTGGAGGACGAAAATTCTTGGTTCCTTGAATCGAACTTTTCCGAAAATCGCCTAGGATCCGCGTACTGTCAAACTCACACTTCATTCCCTAGTAGTGAAATCAAAAAGGCCACGTAAACGTTGACGGATTTCCGAAAAGTAAAATTCGGAATGGTATTTTGGTTGCTGGGCGTGGCTCGTACGATCTAACTGAGCGAGCGGGGTTTCTTTCGCGTAAAGGTAAATTGAACGCGTGCAGTATTATTGAAATTGTGAACTAGAATAGAGAAAAATTGATTTTTGTTCGGAAGTAAATTGGAAGTGCCGAATAAAAGGTTTTTATTTTAAAAAAATGAGGTGTTTGTTATTGAAGCAGACATAGATAAGTCTTTGAAACTTGATTGTTCAGATTTTGGAAATAAATTGAAATCAACATTTTGATTATACGTTTGTATATTTGATCACCTGACCTTTGATTGCGTAACGATTTCGTGTGTGTCATATACAGATTAAAACATTTTTCGACGAGGTTCATGTTGAAAAAAAAAACATGGACATTCTGTTGGCCACAGGCCAAATGCAGGTGTTCTCGACGAATTTTCAAGCTGGATTTTCTCGAAAAGGAAACTTCGAATGAAAAAGCTTTATTTTGCATTTTCGATTCATTTTCTCATATAGAATTATTTCGATCCTTGTTGTACTGCCAATTACAGGACACGCTTTTTGATTTATTTTGATATGATGTGGTTCCGGTTATCATTTTTCGGTAGAATACACGAAATAAATATGATATATTTCAGTCGTATTAAGTACACAAACATTGTGTACCCGAATGATTTCATAAATACTGCCATCATCAAAATATATAATACCCTTAAATTTGTAAGTTTTCTCATGTTTAATAAATCATTAATCCTTTAATTTTATTATCTTCTAATATTGATTTTTTATTCTAATGAATAATCTTTTCAGTAATAATGAATAATGAAGTGCTTCTTCTAAAGTACTACTTTGTTCCTTGAATTCTTGAATTTCATTTTAGTAACTTTCCAATTACTTAAATTTTATTCATGCCTCTACTAATCTCTACATCCAGTCGAAGTTGCAAAGCATAGTCCTTCAGATAAACTGGTTAATTTCAACCAATCCTCGGTTAGTTACATTAAAACCCATTACTTAATTGCATACTCAGCTTATCATTCAGAAACTTTTTGTAAAAAAGTATACAATTGAAATAGTTCTAAAAAAAAATCACAGAACAGAGTGACACAAGCAAAGCGTGAAGAAATCGCAAATGACATTCTGAACTGAGTCACTTACGACGATAAAAGTTTTGTTACACGGTAAAGTATAATCGGGACAAGTAAATCGTACAGTTCTTCCCGGTTCGATAATGTACGTTTTAAACTACATCGAATAGGTATATACTTTCCCTCCATATATGAAAATCGTGTCAAGACATAATCAACACGAAGTTTGCGATTAGAGCAACGTTTTCGAAGGCTGACTTAAAAAATTCAAGCGAATCGATATTTACCCGACAGTTCTGGAAGAATCGCAGGTAACCGTTAAAGCACAGTTTGATCCTGTAAGAAAGTTAAGTACTAAACCATATCCTTGCATAATACACAAAACTTTGATAAGATCTATGTACTTAAAGTTAATTGCTATGAAAAACAAAACACAACTGCTTCGTGCTGAATTTTTAGCACTTTTAGCGCTCTTACTACTCGCTGCGCGGTTCAATAACGGAAGACAGCGTTCATCTTGATGTCTGAATTTAATTTCATTAATGAAGAAGAAACTGTACCTCAGGGGGACTCTTGTTTGGGGAAATAATCGAATTTTCGTGGAGTGCCAGTAATTATCGACGTTTGCCTGGAGCAATGAAATACCCCTAGTCAGGACATTTTCTAGAACACTATTAAGAACGTAACCAGGTAGATTATTAGGCAATTATTAAAGAGTTACTAATCAAATTTTCCATTAAATATCGCTATGAAAGAGCTACATAAATAAGCTGCAAATTTATAAAAATTAACAAACATTCTATTTTTGAATTCACTGCGTCAAGAGAAAGTGTACGATTTTTCAATTTATAACATTAGCTTTCTGAATACTTTTATGTGAACTTTACCCTCCACAGTTATTAAACTTTATATGTTAACTGTTTGTACTTGAAAATATTTTTCCCGGCAAATATTCATTATTTTCTGATCAAATATCAATAGTACTTTTTGCAATTAACACAAAGATATATATTTTGTACAAATTAAGTGACAGAACTATTTTATTTCGATACATTATATATTGATACATTATACAGAATTTAATATTGAATTTTAAGTTTAATAATTCTGCTGGGTCTTAAAGGGTCATAAATGGGGACTTAAAGGTGCCTCTGGAGTGCAAAAGGTTAATTCAAGTATGCATGCAAGTAGTTTAGTTATACATTATGTAACGATGTGTTTAATATAATTTGTGTTGTTTAATTTTAGTCCTTTTTGTGCTTTTTTACTTTATATATACATACATCAGCTTACCTAAAACGTATTATTTCAGGAAAAAATTATCTATATTAACGCGCGGATCATTTTACATTAAACTGATCAAGTTCAGGTTCTCTTAAGATGTCTCAACAACACCATTTAAATGACTTTGAAACTTGCTAATTGGATTTATAAACTTCATTCAGGTAGTACTACTTGTATGCAGTATACTAAGCCGATATAAGGTTCGAGGGGTAATTTGAATACCTGTGACAGACGATATGGCTGTAATTAGCTGCCCAATATTCTATTATTAAATGTTAAGTCTTTATGATAGGGTAGTAGAAATTTCACACCATTTAAAATTCTCTTCTTCTGTTTCTTTTAATCCTTTGACCTACAATATCGTGTGAGACTTGCGACGAAAATTTGAAACTGAATTCGGTATAACTAAGTGTTATTTAACTTTTTACACTTTAAATTAAGCAATAATTTTCTATTATCAATCATTAACCTTGGAAGTAAACATTAAGCATAGAATAAGCATCAAAATTTAGTCTTCTCCTAAGGGAAGAAATAGTTAAGAATAGTTAAGAAATAAATAAGGCAAGGGGTTAAGCCTGTTAGGTTTATAAATTCCAAACTGTATAAATGATTCTCGAGAAAAAAATGTACTGTGCAAGAATAATTATTTACAAATAGAAAGAAAATGAACTTTGCAGGACTAATTACCTTGTACGTAAAAGTTATCTTGTGCATCATGTTTTTATGAAAGTAGTGAAAACTAGACAATTCTAAGGTCAATGAGTTATTAAATATCAAGTTATTCATTTGGTGTGAAACGGAGTTCATAAAGCATAAGTTTGATACTGACATTTTTGTGAATCGAAGTCTTTCTTTCTAATAGATTAAAGAACTTGAATATTTATTCTACATTTCGATAAAGAATTGATGATGCACGTGTGTGAAATATCGATGACTACACAATGACGTTGCTGAATCCATTAAACGATCATGGTTACTAATTCCAGACTAAAGGTTTGTACGCTGGTTTAAGCAGAGTAGGCTTACAATAAGATTATCGCCTTGCACATAATCTCTTTATTGTGTCCATTCGAATTAAAAGTTAGGTTTACCCATGCAGGCACAACGATAACTTAAATTCAAATCAGGGTAATTAGTCTAGTCGCAGTGTACTAACATACAATTTTCTTGTTATTATTAAAAATTAAATTTGAAGTTTCGGAAATCAAAGTTGGTAGTAGGTATATTTACTGTAATATTATTAAATATTTCGTCTAACTATATAATTTTCTTTATAACCTATATAGTTGATTTATTACGTGTATAATAAATTTAATTTAAAAATTATTTAAAAAATATATTTAAACGAATTCTTCTACTCTCATTGCCTAGTGAAAATTCAAATGTAGAAAGACTCAAAACTGAATAAGATAACATATTTAGTTACTATAGTCAGTGGCTAATAAATTTTTTAGCCAATTTTTATATCTTTCTAAACAAAAGACATATTGTTTAGTGATTTAACTTGAGGGACCAATACCTGTAAATTAAAAGTAAGATGAATGAACATTGGAATTCGTGTCATCAATCACTATTACAATAATAGAAGCACTTTATCTAAATTTAGTTTCAACAGGGGAAAAGCTTTCAATTTGTCTCTGGACATTCTTAGTAGTTTAGCATTCTCTGTTGTGCGTGTTTGTAAAACTCAGGGCAGGATACGATTCTTGCCGGAAACGAGCTCCCCGGGCAATTATTGCCAAGGATATCGCGAAATGAGGGAACGATGGGAATCGGAAAGGATGGGGGGCGATGAAATGCTACTTTCATCGATAGCTTTCTGAAACTCTCCAGAAGGCAATTATTACACCAGAATCTTGTTATCTTCATTCGATAAAATTCTTGAAAAAAGCTTTTAAATAGACTGTAAACATTTATATACTTACAGCTCTTTCTGATCTATAATATCAATTATTGTACGTGCTCTATCATGAACACGACAAAACTCTAAATACAAGAAACAAAATTCTATTATACATATTTATTTGCTTTTAAATAAACTTGTGTCTAAAATATGTAAGTTCATATAATCATTCTTACTGTAGTTATAAAATCCTTCTAAAAATGATCAGAATTGTAACTTATTAATAATATTATGAATTTGCTTGTCATGAAATGTTCATATTATATAGAAAAAGCTTCTGTTAATATTAGAAATGAAAATACAAATGTGAGAAAGCGCATTGAAATGAAATTTAAACCATAATTTTCTTTTTTTTTAATAAAAGTCGCAAATTAGACTTATCGAGGAATGTAGCCTTCCTTTTAACGTTAATCATATTTCTCGATATTCACATTCCTACGGAACAAATCTGTCACCGGAGTTTATGAAAATGACTTAATAGTGTATACGAGTAATTGAGGAAAGTTTTAATGAAGTTGGCCCTGTTAAAGTTTGGTCAGTATTCAAGTATCCCGAAGTCGATAATAAACAAATTACATTCTGTCGTTCGTTTCGGTCCTGGACTTGGCTCTCACTCGAAGTTTCCCGGTCTCTGTGGATTACTCTTCCTGTTCCCCTTAATGAAAACTCGAGTGGTACGTATTTTTTCGCTTGATTACCATATTTTATAGAGTGTAACGAAACTCGTTAAACTTTGTCCCACGCTGCTGACAGCTATTCTATCCTGTTTGGAATTAGAAGCGAATGTGGCAATGCATCAAACGAAAAGAGTCTTCGCTACCTTCGAATAGTGTCGCGTAATTATTAGTAATACTGTACCCGCCACATAAATACATAAATAGTTAGCAATTAATAAAATACTACAACAAATCGATAAAATAAATATGCACTTATAAATAAATTAATAATAAAGTTGTGATTCCTTTCTTAAATTCTTACATTCATTATTCGATATATTTAATCATTTTTTTCATTTTACATACTATTATATTTTATGTATATCCATGAATGGAAATTTTTAAAAAGGTACGTTTGTTCCTTAAACATATTACTAACACTGAGTCTTCATATCCTGAATAACTTAATCTATTTCTTTATTGTTTCATTAATGGATATTTAATTATCATCCCCTTTGTATAGCATACAAATAGCATTTTTTAAATCGTTTAAAGTGTCATATAGTAATTAAACTCGTTTGAATAATTAAACTATCTATTAAACTAGGTTTACGTGTAAAATTACATTTTAGTAGATTATTTATAAACTTTACAGTTAACAAAATGTTCATTTCACTTATTATAACGAATATTGTCGTGTAGACTTTTATGTAAATACTTATTTCCACTGATTATTTATACAAACCATAATAAGTAACAAATTTATTTCGTCACCTAAGCATGTCTTTACGATAGAAGTCAAATAAGTTTCCTTTAATCTTTATTTAGGCAAATATTTTATATTTCACAAATTTGCAGGTACTACAAATGTATAAAGATCTACAGTGCGATGATTATATAATATTTTTCATTTCTCATTTATATGTAGAACATATCGACAAATTTCGACTGGAAAACAATTAGGCCATCCAGTTCGAAACCTGTCAGAGTTTAAGGCGCGGCCGGTTTCGTCACGAACGACAGTCGTCGAAGTTCCATTTATCAGACTTAGAAAACAGCGGGGAACCAATATTATCGGGAAGCAGCAACAGTGTCTGGAGATCTTGAAGCGGTATCGATTGAACGGTTAATTAATCGCCACGGTGGAGTGTCGTTAGGGTTACGGCGTGCCACGAGCAGAGATCGTGACGAGTTCGTGGATTCCGGTCCTGATCAAGTTGAGAAACTGTTACGCGAATTCTATGATTAGCCTGTTTACAAAACGCCGGTCGGAGAGCGAGAATGATTTAACCAGGGCTAACAAGTTCCGAAGGAAATTGCGCCAAAGGGGTTCGTATGTAAGCAAAGAATAAAACTGCAACGAACGGTGAATGCTAATTATCCTGGTAACATAGGAATCGCAGAATCAGCTGATCATCTTTGAGATTTCGTTTAATTTTGTCGTATCAAACGGTTCAGAGATTAAAGGTTTAAAGATAATGTTTCATCCTGTGCAATCGAATGCCGACGTAATGATAGTTTCGAGCTTTCATTATCTAAAATTGGAAGTTCCAATTGAATATATTTATCCATATAATGAATGATTGATTTGTGGTTTTCTCTTTTTCTAATGTTTTTGCATTTCAATGTACAATTTAGCTTTTTATGGATTGCGTTTCTAGAGGTTTAAAAAACTCTTGTTCGCGGAGGGTTAATTAATTTAAGAATTTTGTAGTTGAACAGTGTATTGTTGTTTGTGTACTCGTAGGCTTTAACTATTACGGATTTGAAAGGAAATAGAGGTGAAAATAGCTTTTAAAGTGGGGGATACATTTTATGCAATTATGTTTCGGTTTACTTTGCAGTTAGTCTTCTAATTTTTTTCTGGCTTGAGAAGGGTCTACTATATTTGAGCAAAGATGATTCTCACCCTCAATATTGAAAGATATTCCGATCCCTCCATTATGAACGATGGCAGATAAGAGCAGATACGTGTCAAATATTTTTCTAAGCATTAACTTTGCCAATGTTTTATCAAATAAATATATAATGTAATATATAAGAAATATTTTGAATGTTTAATTAACTCCATAAAAAAGTTCGTGAAACTTAACAAAAATTACTTTATTTGTTATATAATCATAAATACTTATACAAATAAATTCATTGCGTTATTATTCTGAAGAAGTGAACAATTTTTGATATAAATTTATATTAAGGGTATGGCAATTAAGATTTTCCAATTTTCTGCTAATTTATTTTTTCATTAAATAATTCTATAAAATTTTAACATTCGTAATTTTGTTTTAGTATTTGCCATCTATATAATCAAGACTTTGTTACGTCTATTATTATTTTCACTATCTCTTTAATTTCTTCATATTGAAAGATGCAAGTACACAATAAGTAAACAAATTTCAAAATATACGTACCGTTGCAAATATTTTACGAAAGAATACAATAATCGCTTATAAGTTTTATTTGTTAATTTGGAGCTCATCCGGTCCATGAGACTTTCAATTTACGAAATATTTAACAAAAAGTAACAGAGATGCGTTACGTGAAATTTTATATTGATGTCGATTTCACTTCGCTTTCAGGTAAAATCATACATGATTAAAATTTCACAATATATCATAACGAATGAAAAATAAAACAGACGCGCAGAAATGAATAAGTTTCGTTTTATTTCAACTGTTAATCCATATATTTTTCTATTTATTCACAACGTTTACATGAAGAATTTCTCGTTTTCTTTTGGTGTTGAATGCTAGTTTTCGGCCGTCTCGGTAGAAAATTGATTTACGTTTCACAAACGCAATAATTGAAGCATCGGCTGTGCATTTGTCGGCACATAAATCGATAAATTCTTGCAATCATTTCGAACCTGCAGTCCTGTATCGCGTAGTTGATTAAACGCATTTCAACCTAGAACGAACTGAAATGTATCAGAATACTGCCACGGACAGCGTTTCAAGCGAATATCATATCTCTTTTAATCTATTTGTATGCGTCAAACTGCCCTTTGAAAATAGCTTTTCAGGTGCAAAATGCGAGGTACGCAGCGAATGATTCGTATTAAAATAAAAAAAGTTCTGTTCTTTGAACAAGAAATCAATTTAGTTCTATTTAATTACTTTTCTACTATATACATATTTGAAAAATGTATTTCAGGTATATATTAAATTTGTTTCGCTTAATTTATGATTAGATAAAAATATGAAAAGTTTTACTTAAAACCACATCGTTAATTATTGTTTTATATCCAATACTTTTATATAACATGTTTCAAAATGAACAATTGGTAACGTTTTATTAGGATAAAGGGATACTGTGGTATGAATTATTGTTTTAAATTTAATTGTAAGATAATAAACGTATTTTTAATTAAGAAAGTAGAGAAACCTGCCAGTATTAAAAGCATATACAGTACTAACCGTTTTCCAAAACTATGAAAATAGGAATCTTTGTTAATCCAGAATGAAATAAACTTTCCAACGGTTCAATAAAATTCATTTACTAATAAAAAATACAAATCATTTATTTAATCTCGATAGCTTCAGGTTCCACAATATTATCTTTTTTCATTAATCATATTTGGCTTTGTTACTTTATCGATAACATGCAGTCGAATCAATTTCAGTTTATTGATTGGATGTGAATTTTACTGTTAGCTATTTGACGATGTCATATTAAAAAATATGTATCAGTGGAACTGCCAAAAAACGTCAATATTTCATACCACAGACTGATCAATGAAAAATATATATTCTACATATATTTATGCCATATTCTACAGAAGTTATGTCATAATTTTTTAGAAAAAAACCCAGATAAAATTCTTGTGTGTACACTGAAAAAGTTTACACGTATATTATAATTTTATATTTTAATAATATATTATAGAATATTAACATTTACGAAGTAAACATACCTTCAACAAAGATTCAACTTTTCTTCTGCAAACAACACTTAAAAAAAATCACTTCTATATATTTTATTTATGTTCATGATACATATTATATATTTGATCGTTTTTATAGATACAAATAAAATTCTTGTAAGGCCTTTTTTTGATTTCCACACAATACCTGATATATCCACATACATGACCTATATCATTGTTTTGACGTTTATCATTGTATCATTGGTTTCTTCAATAGAAACAAATAAGATTCTTATGTATATGCGATCACTAAATCATAATCGAACAATTTGCAATATCAAAGCTTCGGTAACTGTAGAATAAAAAGCCGCATAATATTCAGCCTGAACTCAGTTTAAAGATTCCTTTACTGTGGTATTTTACAAGCAATTTTCTCTAAAAATGTTGTTTCACGCAACGGATAGGAAAATGAAGATACTCTTTCGTTCCCAGAGTGTTAAGAATGCAAACCTCTCTACATATGTAACATAAAAAATTTTTTTGAGATACTGCATTATAATGTTTAACACTAGGTTTACTGAATGCGTCAATTTGACGTACATTGAATTTTATAAATATTATTTGATGAATCTTTACGTTGATTTTTATTAATGCAATAACACTGATCTGTAGTTTAATTGTCCACCTTTAAACCTATAATTTTTAAAACCTAAAATAACGAACATCAATTTTTCTAATGCCAATAGAAAAAACTATACACTAAATTCTCGTAAACCTAGCGTTAAAGGGGGTATTATATTATGGAATAATAATATTTACGAAGTGAAAGTCTTCGTCGTCTCCAACAGTCCTTCTTTCTGTCCCACAGGCGATGCACGCGCAACACAAAAACGTCTCCAGCCTCTCGCACAAGGTGGGAACGGCTTAAGGAGACAGCCGAGGGACGATGACTTAAGTTCTACGGGGGAGCTGTAACGATCAACAGGAGAAAGAAGTAACAAAATTGCAAATGGCTCAGAGGCAGAATCGATACCGTGACGCAAAGGACCGTGAAAGTTCCCGAGGTCGAGGTGTTTTCCTCCCCGTCTCAGCGAGCCAATCCGCCGTGTTACTTCGAGATCGATGCGTGTAAAATTCCTGCGAGCCGGAAACTTCGAAACTGTCCCCATAAAACGACTCGAGTGAAGAAGAAAAAAAGAAGTCTGAAGAAAGGAGAGACAAAACGATGACAATTGCTCTCGGTCGCGCGCGAAGCGATAATCAGGTTTAGGATCAATCGAAGGAGAGTGACGAGCTCTGAAGTGAGAAAAACAGATTCGACAATGAGCTTCTTCAATTCGCTGCAACAGTACGTGAGCGACAGCGTCGCGAGCCTGGGCCTCAGCCCAAAGCGATTTTCGTTCAGCCGAGAGGACTCGGCCTCCAGCGCGACCGGAAGGAGCGGCTCAACCGGAAGCGTAACCGGGACAACGAACACGAACTCTACCGCGCAACAATCGACCCTTTATGGTTACCCAAAGGTGAGCACAGAATCTGTTTCATAGAGATGATTAACGCCTTGCCTTATGATTTCTTACCTGGTTGTGTTAATTGTCACAGTTAACTCTCGGTCACCAGTTGATTTTCTGTATGAAAATTATCAAGTCCTGTAGGGTAAATCTGGGAGAGATGGTTCACTTTTTTAAAAAAAACTATTGCATCATAAATATCAGTAACTCCTAGCAGATAAAGGATATATTTATGAAAGTACAGTTAGGACAATCGACTTGCGATCGAATCTACGTGAAAAAAATAAGTTAAACATGTTTCGAGTTTTTCATATATAGCCTCATTTACCAGTAAATCAATGTTCAAATTTATATTTAGTTGACATTTTCGTGCTTCAAGTACATATAGTAAATATGGAACAGACAGTTTAATCAAGCGCTATTCAATAACGTATATACCTGACCAAAATACAAAAGATCAACCAAATACTCTATATTTTCGACTTATTTTTCTTATTTTGGTTTAACATTTTCGGTGTTGTAATATCAATTCAGAGACATTTTGCATAGTTATGAAATATAGATAAACAATGAAATAACGTTCAGTGCAGAATACGCGTAATTTGTGGAAAGCTCATAAATGATCTAACAGTATGTTAACACTTCGACAGCCGTTGTCACGTTTGCGTAACTTTGCAAAGGCAGCGGTTATGGTCTAATGTCACGCCAACGTAATTCTGCTGACTAATGAAATTAAATAAGTATTATAGCATCTTGCTGTTAAAATAGTAATTATTTTATGTTGCACTGTAACTGGTACTATAACTATGCATGAAATAAAATCGAACACTAAAACAAACCAATATAGTTTCTCATTCAAGTTATTTCTATCAGAAAAAGTAAATAAATTATTTTAATATAAATCTTATTTTCAAGAAAATTGTAAAATGCAATTTCCAACGAAGAAACCTACTTGTATATTGTTTACATATTTTTCGTGCAAAAGAACTTTTTGTTGATTACATTACTCACCTTAAATCAAATCATGTAAGTGTGCATATGGTTCAGAAATTCTCAATGTTAATTTTCATTAAAAGAAAATCCCAAATGAAGAAAATTCAATTCATATTTTCGATTTAGATTTTTATTTAAAATTTTTGATAAAAGCATATTTTTTATTATTAGTATCTACTCTGATAGTATTAATACAGCGATAGGCAGTCAATTTCTCAGTACAGTCTATACCCTTCATAATGTAGTGCTCACATTCACCTATGCAGCTTGAAACAATTGAATTCCTAAGGATACAATAAAACCCAGACTTAAAAAGTTTTACTATCTCGCTGAAAGCATGAACTTTCACCCTGTGTTTATTCGAAACATGAGACATGACAAGTTGGCCAAAGACACACTTTAATCCTTTAACCTTCGAGCAACAGTATCCAGATCCATTTTAATCCAAATGTTTAAAGTTCATTTACTTTTTACTTTTCTATTTTTAATCTAAATTTTCAGTTAATTATATTATATATAATAACAGGATCAACACATTTGGTAAGAGTATATTTAGAAAAATATCTAGAAAACTTGGTAATTGTCAACTTAATCGTTAACTAACCCTAAACACTAACCATACCGGAAACCGGTCAAATGACCAGATTTAAAATTCTGCGTTTTCTTTTGTTCATTTAATTTATTTCAATTCCTGTATTCTTCGATTAACTGGTTTTTCAATTTTCATCTTTCTTTTTCTAGTTACGGTAGAAAAAGTGCCGGTATAATTAGTGCTTACTCCCTCAGAATCTCGGAAATTCAATAAATCTTTTTGTTAATTAAAATTATTACATATAGATAGAAGAACTATAGATAGAAGAAATATAGATAGAACTAACATTTTATTAATAATACTTATTCTAGTATATATAAATGCTTAACCCCTAGCTGCGTGATCTGTTTTTATGATCAGCATAACATTAATAATTTACTGGAATAACAAAAAAGAAAGGATTTAGGATTGTCGTATATCTATATTTGTTGTAAAGCACCAAAGGGTTTTGAAAGGGAATTGAATTAAATTCTTAGGAAGAAAACTAATATTTACTTTGGAGGCAAAGAAATTCAGTAAGATGATTGAAATTCATCTCGGCAGTTAATGCATATCTGGTATTTTGGTTATATATTTTAGTTCTGCATTTTTTTCACATCCGAAAAATAAAACCGATATAGCTCAACCGATACAGTTAATAATACTTATGACTTTTTTCCGGTTCTTCATAACTGTTTCAAGAACTCAAACCGAAATTATAACTGTTTTCAATTCCTGAATTATAGACCCGCATAAATCTAGACATAGTCGTCTGCACGGTTCCTAAAATCGGCGATAAAATAATGCTCGCTTAAATTCCACGATTTCAGGCTCCAGTAGTGGAATTTAGCCGAGCAGGAAAAACGGAGAGAAGCTATTTCCTTCCAGGAACTGACTTGAGCTCCAGCTGACAAAGAATCGATAAAGTGATTAGAAGCGGGATAGGCACAGTCTGCCGAAAATTGGGAGTCGAGACGCGGGACTTCAAAGCGATGCAACACGCGTCAAATACAAACATGCAATGAAGAAAATTTCAATTACAATCATTTTAACTTTACCTACTCAAAGGTAGTGCCAGTGAATTTCTCAGATTGTTGTGATTAAAATGAATCCAAACACGATGGAAATAGGACTAGTTTTATCGACATAATATAATTAACGAAAGTAACGGTTCATTTTCTCCAAATCGATAGAACTAGACCGATTTACGTCGTGTTTAGGCTCATTTTAATCAGAAGAATCTCGACATTCAATTGAAGTTTTCTTTATTACATGTTTGTGTTTGACACGTGCGGCATCGCTTTAAAGTTCCGTGTCTCCATCCTCGATTTTCAAAGTACTGTGTCTATTCTGCTTCTGTTCATTGCATTCATTTTCTGTCCCTGTTTACTAGGATCGCGTTACTCCACTCAACACAGTAGTAGGGGAAGAGTAGAGTTAGTGCAGTGGAATTTATCCGAGCAGATTTTGTGGAATTTAAGCAAGCATCACTGTAGTGCGAGATGTAATATGGGAATTTCTGCAGAGGATAATTGTACCGATCTTGAATCTGTTTACTCTCGCAGGTAGTGCCACCCCCGGGCATCGTCACGCCCTCCTCCCACGGACGCTCGTTGTCGACGCGTAGACGAACCCTTGAGTGCACTTCGTCTCCCGGGCTGACGGTGTATCCCGCGACAGGAAGCGCATCAGGCAGTACCTCTCCCCGCAGGGTCGGTTCTTTTCGGAGAAGCACCGGTTCCGCCGATCGGCCGCCTTTGATGTTCTGTCGGAGGAGACCCTCTTGGCCGGAAGTGGACATACAGGCTACTTCTGGGTGAGTAAGACTCATTCAATGGTACCCGAGTGTTGCTTCATGGTACACCGCTGAGATAGCCACTAGAAACGATCGAGACTCCAAGGAAGCTGCTAACCGCTTGCCTTATGAAATAAGGTAAAAGCACCAATAGTCGACCAATTAAGACAAATTTTATGCGCGAATAATAGTAAACGCTTGCTGCTTTTATTAAATACAGAGTATGCATGAAAATACTGTTTGAATTTCTTACATCATTCAGTAAAGGGATCTTTTTGGAAAGAGTTATATTATAAATTTGATAGACATTTTTGAAAATTCATTACATTCGTCAGAAGTTAACCATTCTTTAGAACGAGAAAACTAGTAATTGACTACATATTAGTTAACAGTTGACCACTTATGGTAAAACCAAACACTAATGGTGATTACTTAAATATCGTTTATTTGCAATGATTATGACAAATTACAAGTCAAAAGACAAGTACACGTAAAAGGAAGTTAATTTCATGTTGGAAATTGGAGACACAACCAACGTCAATGAAATAAATTGTTAGTTTCTAAGATAAACAATTTAATTCAGGTAAAAATGTCTCGGAGTTATTGAAAGATTATTACTTTTGTAAACCTTATTTTTTACGTTTTCTTGAAAAGTGGTCAACTACTCGTACCAGGTCAATTACTGGTGCCTTTATCTGAATTTCTAAAAAACTAAGAATATAACAATTCTTTTATTTATGCTTTTTGGTATTCGAATGTATTACGAGAAAATTTATTGACTACAAATATCGAATCAATCATATTATGGAAAAAATAAGAGCATCAAAAACAAGATCTAAATTATTATTCTGAGTTAAGTCGGGTTAATGATTTTTAGTACAAAATGAGGTACAAAATGAAAATATTTAAATAAGCAAAATCAAATAAACACAATAATTTTTTTATTAGTTACTGCAAACGAGAATATTTAACATTAATCGATAATTTTCACACTTTCATGCTTAAAGGTTAAATTCACGTCCATACTTAAAGGTTAATAGTAAAAGTGTAGCGAATAAAATGTTTTATTGGATACCGTACGAAATGTCAATTTTACACTATGTTTGGGTACATATGTGACATATATTTCGTCAACTACGAAATTTGAATCTCGAACGAACCTCTAGTTATGGTCACGCTGGGTCTTCTTCAATGCATCGTTAGTTCCTTGGCTTCCCACAAATGCGTCATTTGAAACTGGCAACGTAATTACAGACAACAGTGAATACGATCTTTTGATGATTTCATTAATTGGTGTCCCAGTTTTGTTGCTCTTCCTTAGCCTGTCATTAAACGTGATCCTTTCGTCATTTA
Source organism: Nomia melanderi (assembly GCF_051020985.1). Classification (NCBI taxonomy): domain Eukaryota; kingdom Metazoa; phylum Arthropoda; class Insecta; order Hymenoptera; family Halictidae; genus Nomia; species Nomia melanderi. The sequence continues at coordinate 3,241,396 of NC_135005.1, forward strand.
TGAAGCTGAAAAGCAAGGATAAAGCGAGAATAATGTTATACATAAATCGAGAAATCGAGATTGTAGAAATATTGCATTTCTCCTAGTGTAAATTTAAAAGTGTATAAATCGTAGCTTATTTTTATTAGCAATTTAAATTAAATTTGTAACTTATTAATTATTAACAGTCATAAAATTAGGAAATATAAGTATACATTACACATAAGTAAGTTTGTGTAATAGAAATGAAACGTAATGCATCGAAATATATAAAGAAAAAGGAGACAACTGGGCTCAAGGGAAGGAATAAAAAGTTTTAAGTAACTGATAACTCAAAAGTGCAGAAAATTTTACTGATCTAATTCGATAGTTTTTTATCATGATTAAATAAATTTTCCTCGGATCGGGATATCGAAGAAATTGTTTACTTTACTAACAAGTAATTCTGATATGCCTTAATTAATCTTGATCAATGTTTGTCGAAAGGCAAGTTTCTTCCTGTTCCAAACTATACATTGATAGTTTAATCTGTTTGTCTCGAAGTTTCACTAAGCTCTCCAATTAACTATACTAATCCCGTTTATCTATGGTTACTTTAATTAACTCGTAGGAATCCCATAGCATTTCAAATAAGCAGTCGAGGAATCTGCATTTCACATTTGAAATGTCATTTACGAATATTTCTTGCTTTATGTTTCCTTGGGCAGAATTTCAAGAATTACGAAAGTACTAATTATAAAGAAAGTGAAGAAAGTAGATACATTATAAACCATGAGTATTTGTTAAATTTCATATTCTAATACTACTTTATTGCCGCATGTGCATTGAACGATGAATATGTAAATTATTTTTACTACTGCAAAAATTTTACTGTTGGAAAAGTTTTATAACAGTAATTTTGATTAAAATTGAAATATTTATTATCAAATTATTAAGAGATACCGTTAAAGGGTTATTAAAACAGAAATTTAAAAGCTTGTTAAAGATTAATCTTAAAGCGAATGCATGTTACAAATAAAAGTTTTTAATGCATTACATTTGAACTTATTCATTTTGTTCAGAACACAATCCAGCTTCCAACTGGTTTGAAAGCTATGTATCACTGCGTAATTCGATAATTATCTAAATACAGACATTAAATCTCCAAACAGAACTTCCTAATTCGTAAACAGAACTGTTTGGCTATTTAGGCAATTCCAGTTCGATAAATTTGAAGTGGTTACAGTTCACGGTAATTCGATTAGTTTCATACTGGCGAAACTTTAGCGTTCGATTTAATTTTGTCTCAAAACAACGATAATCCGTATGTTTCAAACATGGCCAAACTCAATATAATTTCATTCGAATCGATTTTCAACTATTTGTTCTGAAACCTTATATTCGAAATTTAATTTTTACTCGATTGCAGTCTCAAACTAAAATTACTTGAAAATACGTTCGATACTGTTAGATAAACCTTCATACCCCATAAAACTAAAAAGAGAACCTTTTCAACTAGTACACGCTAATTATGATGTAATTTATATGATACGTAGTTCTTAAGAAAATATTTTATATGTAATTTTTCTCATCAACCATCGTCTACTTTGAAGAAGTGAATACGTCCCTCAAAGTTTAGGGTTGAAAGCATATTTTTGACATCTCTGAAACTTGGGGACGTAGAAAATTAATTTTTTGTTCAAGCTATTCGCCTCGAAATGAACAATTTAGATTTCTGTTATACACTCCGTAGTTTCAGAGATGCTGTAGAAAATATATTTTCATCCCTGAAATTTTGAGGGGTGTTTTCACCCGTTCAAATTGGATGTTGGTCGATAAAAGAAAATACGTGTGAAATATTTTCTTGAGAACTATGCTTCACATAAATTTCATCAAAATGGGCGGGTGCTGGTTGAAAAGATTTCCTTCTAAGACTTTGGGTTTAAGTTTTAATAAATAAATATGAACTTTTATTTAGTAAAAGATACCTATTAATATATAATATGTATTTTAAAAAACAAAATTTATTCGTTTTTTACATTTTCTGATGTCGTTAACATTTTTTACTTCACAATAAAACAATATTTACTTATTATAACATGTTATGTTGTCGCGACTTTGGAAAATGTAAGGAACATTGATAAAACTATTTTTTATTTAATATAATACTGTAAAAAGTGTGGTGGATGAAAACAGGGTTTAGTATGATCAAAAATTAAACGTTTCGTGATGCAATGCGGAACACCAGGAAGGAATTATCTGATCGGAAATAAGTTATCTCAACTGATACGATATTCAAATGAAAATAAAAAAAAACTCATAAAATAATGATGAAATGAACAAGTTTGGTAGGAATAGGGCATAATAACCCTCCAAGAATAGGTAAAGGAGAAGATAGTATAATTTACGAGTTTCGTTCACGCGAAAGAAAAATGAAATGAGAAATGAATGCAAGATCCATATCGCTCCGTCGTTCGACCACCATATTACTTTCATATTGCGATAAAAATTATGATGATTCCTTCATTCATTATTTATTAAGCTTCATAACCATGTATTTGTACACTCATTACGAGTTAATAAGTTTTTCAAATAATTGCTTTTCTGTCTGTATTTTACTTACAGTACATGTAAAATACATAAATATTGATGTATAACATTCGAGATTAACTATTTTATAGTATATTATGAATTTTAACAGGAATCTCCTGTTATAACAGAAAAATCGATTATTTTTCTATTTCCTCATTTTGCAAAACTGTTAACCATGAATGTTTATCATTTTAACGTTACAGAGACAGATTAAAAAATTAGAAACAAATTTCTTTGTTTTGTTTTGTTATCTATAGTAATTTCGGTATGTTAAATCTAATTTTAGGTTGTTTTAATAAAGAAATGCTAAATTACTGTCACAAAATTTAAACTTATGCACTTCGAGAATATCTGCTTTAATATATTCAATCTATTAATTATATTCAGCGCATAACAACTATATTAGAATTATGAATTCGTCCAGTTAGGAGGACATTTTAGTTACATTCATTAACAATATTGATGAAATAACGGTAACACTAATGAATAGCTTCACTACTAAAATCTTGCAGCACGACTGAACTCGTTGAACCGTTGCGTGATTGAACTCCCCTCGGTATGCTACTTCTGTCTGCGTTTAAAAATAATATAGACTTCATTTATGAAGCTCGAGTGACCTTAAGGTGTCCTTGAAGTATTCGCATATAAATAAAACACTACTATATAATGTCACCTTTAAAAACATATTATTTCTTATAATTCATTACTTTTCTAATTTCTAAAAAGAACAGAATCTATTTCTAGACTTCCCATTTCCAGTATAATTATCCCTTGTTTCGCACCACTGATTGCGCAGCGCCCAATATTACCGAAAACGGTAATAAACTTCCTCTTGGTGTAATTCCTCGCGATTCGAGTTACTTCCGGACGGTGGGTTTCCGCCACATCATGCAGTCCGATCGAAGTCCCAAGCGGAACGCATCTTTGGCTGAGAAGAAAATTCGCATTGTGTGGATAGCACATAACAGGTATTTACACCGTTCGCTGAAAAGAAGTGCCTTTCATGTTTCCTGACAAGCGGCCGCGAATCCGGTATCGGCGAAATAAATTGGAATCGGTGAGCGGGGAGGATCTGATGTTTCTTTCTAAATTTGTCGGAAGCTTTTCGCTGACAATGTCAGCCCTGTCGATGAAATCAAAACTGACTGGTATAAGTATAGTACAACCCCTAATAAAAAAATTAGAGCCACTATTGGCGTCATCTTTCAAAATATTAGCAATGAATCAGCAATCTAATGTTTGTCCGGTTGTTTTATCACATTGATCTTTTATAACTTAAGCTTAATTTCTTTTCTTAACTCTTGATCTTTGATACAGAAAAGCTGTACATTTGATATTTAATATTAAACTTTGTATGATGCATCGATATGTGAAATATTGAAATAAAATAATTTTACCTCTCAATTTATGTGCTATTTTTCTCGAAGTTAATACCATCTGTGTATGATTGGAAAATGGTAATTACTTTTAGTGAAACTTTTCCGAAGTACAAAGGGTTAACACTATGATGTAGAAATTATTATTAAATTACCATTTGCGTGTGGACTTCCAATACTATGATTGCCGTGAAAAATGTGGTGTAAAAACACCAAATTATATTGGAGTCTGGAAAACTGGAGTCCTATACGTACCTATATGAATCTGTATTGTACAAACAGCTTATAAATATAAACTGAATTTTACAAATTATAAGTGACGTGTCGTGCTTGTAATTTATAAAAATAATGATAGCACGATGTCAGTAATTATTACAACTAGTAATGCTTTATTAACCCCTTGGCCTACAGTAGCGTGTCAGATTTGTAACGAAAGTTTTAACCTGAATTTAAGAAATCTGAGTGTCATTTATTTTTGTTAAATCTAAATTAAGTAATTAAATAGTATTTGTCTATTATCAATCGTTAACCTTCGGAGTAAATGTAGATATAGAATAAGCATTCAGATTGTTTCTTTACTTTAAAAGTAGTTGTATAAAACAAAGAGTTAATAATATCTAATAACACAATTTTGTTTGTAAGAGTCGTGCGTTCGTATAACTTGATCTGCCGTTGGACCTTATATAATAAGGGCGCAGCTTTGAGAGTGAACTCCAACATAATGTGGAATCCACTGCAATCTAGCAAGTGGAATACAGACAAATATATTTCTACTGAATAAGATTTTATACAAATATGAGATTGTAACTATAACTCATTTCACCGAACAAATATTAAAATTTAGTATGTTAACACGTTGACTGCGTTTATAAAAATGCCATAACATTGGGAATGATTTTCATAATAAAACAGAAATAGAAGAGTCAAAATTGTTGGATGAATCCAAGAAAATTCCTGGAAGAGTTCAAAAGATATTCTATTATTTGAATGATTAAAGTGTATTTTTCTACACTTTAACCTATATATTCGTCTGTAAATTAATTATGATATAAAGTACATTTTGTGTATTTTGTCGTATGTGCATTCCATGCTACTTTACACATTCAAAGAAATGCACAGAAATCCGCAGTTTAATTGTAGCTTTGTAGTCAAGCATTTTTGGTGCTAGATTAGCATAACATTTTCTCTCATTTTTTATCACTGAATATTGTGGTACGGTTTAGCGAAAACAAACTGAAACACCCTCTATAAGGTTAACCTTCATTCTTCTTTTTGAACCTCGGGCACGGCGATAAATCAAACGTCTTCGGCTCGACAGGCTGAAGGACTTCATAAATACAGACGAAGAATGTCGGCTAATGAGAAACCGAAGTTTCGAGGAGCGGGGGCGGATTGATGGAAGGATCCTCCGAACGAAGGTTTTCGATGGGACACAGCGAAAACGACGTCCCCTCGAATCGGTCCTGATGATTGCCGCTTCCGTTCCTCGCTCGATCGCACTTCTCAACCCCCCATTTTTTCGGTTTAATTAAGAAATAAACGAAGATCATGAGGAGTCGCGAAAGAAAAGAATAATTCGAATGTCTCTTTCCGTTGACACTTTGTAATCAATCAAGTTCGGAACTTGACACCATGCTATACAATATTATGTCAAACTCGTGAGAAACCACTGAAGCGAAAGTTGAAATAAATAAATGTTACTCAATTCTTTAGAATTCAAATGAAATACTATTTGTTCTGTTATCAATGGATGTGCCTTACCCTGTTAACCGTGGAATTTAATTTTAATAATCTCTGATAATGTTCGCGATGAAATCAAGTAATGAAGTGTATACTCGTCTAACGCAAGCCAAATGCGCCTATAATATATTCTAACGAAATGTTGAAGCAAAACGAGGAATAATGGCATGTTTATCTGAAGAAACAACTAATTCATCGTTGAAAGAATTAATATCATTTCAAGTTTTAATATGACGTGCATACTCGTCAAACACAGTTAACTGGTTAAAACAAACGTAAATATTGATAAATATGGAATTATTCATTGTTCATAGTAAATCATTAATGACAAAGAAATTTCGGTAAGTCAAGTTAAGGAACGATTTATAGGGTAAGGGCTTAACTGCGCCCTGGCTTTCTATTTCGGGTTGCTATTTTTGAAGTTCGATTGGAAGAAAATTAATGAAATGTTGAATCAATTCTATAAAATATGAATGAAGCTTTTAAAGAAAATAGAAACTGAATATATATTTGCGATTCTTATTCAATTCGTAGTTTTAATACTTTTTTTAATAATTTTAAAAGCATAATCTTTATCTAAGAATTTTGATAGCTATGAAATTTCCTTTATCGGTATTTTATTTAAACTTTCATCTAGTGCCATGAAAACTAAGGGAAATATTGAGGGTAAGATAAATGAGACATATAATGGAAGTATGCATGCAAAGTAGGACTTTATCATTCTGCAGTATCTGGTTCGGATTATAAATTATGAAAGGACTATTATCGATCCACTAATAGAGAAAAAAGTAGTCGTGGTTAACATAGGTTCCGCCATACATATTTTCTTAAAAGTTCTTTCATTTTGAAATTATTTTTCTTCTATCAATTGTTAACACAATAATGTCGTAAAGCTACTATATGTTTTTGGTCAAGATAAAATATGATTAATTATGATTAATAGATTATTAAGAATTAGAAACTATACGAGTAATATACTTATAGGAGACTTACAACTCTGAATTAATTAGTCATTTGTCATTAAAAAATCTTGTTTTAAACAAATTTTAATTAGCATAGTCGTCTAAATAATGCACACTAATAGCATTCCATAATTTGTGTTATTAATAATAATATACACGAATGTACTTGTATTTTGATTAAATCTTGATGAAATTCGATTAATCTTTAATGAAACATTGAACGCTACTAAAATTTCGGCGTTTCACGTGGACCAATCTAATACGCAGATTACGTTTAACCATGCTACATAAAACATGACGTATACATACATCATAAGTGTAGAAGTAGAGCGGCAACCGCCGCGCCGCGAATGGGCTAGAAAGATCCCGAACACGACAATAATAATACCGCGCGGCTAAACAGCTGATCCGGCGAAGCCGTTACCGACGAGCGCGTCGACCCCGTGTGTATCTGTGCACGTGTATGTATGAGTGATTGTTGACAAGCGAGGGAACGGACACAATTTCAACGAACATCGAAAGATCGCGAAGAGTTCTAAATCAAAGATCGAGAATGTTCGGACGCCGCGTAAATGTAAGGACGCGACCGCGGCGCGGAAGAGAGTTTACGAGTTATGAGTCACGAAGCAATTACGATTATGATATACAATTACGGCTTACGATTTACGGAATACGATTACGGCTTACTATTTTCTAACGTTTTGGTTTGTATATGCGTATTTGTAACTTTCGTGTACCTATTCGCCTATTGTTCTTAATAAAGGATAGGATCTAAAAATTCTAAACCTACACAAGAAAACTATACAATTTGATCATCCCATGTATGCGGTCGTGGTTACAGTTGCGGTGGTATTCATGGCTTTAGTTTCGATCTCAATGCATCTATAATTTTATTATTATTAGAGTTTCTTCTTTCCATATCAGAAATATTGTATTATAGCTTTCCACGACACACATAAAGTATCATCCTCTTTTGATACAATTAAGTGACAAAATTTCATTACAACTTCGAGATGCTATTTATATTTCTTATAATATTTAAACTGTGTTATGATTTTCCGTGATATACAAAAAGTATTGCAATGTTTGTATTCAATTAATCGATAAAGTCAGGTCGCAGTTCCGAGGCACTACCTAAATAAACCTTCTTTTAAAGTACAATATTTTGGCCTTAATATTACACCTTAAGGAATGGCAATTAATCGAAGAAGTTTCATCACAACTCCGAAACATTGTCTACATCTCTCGTTACGTTGAACCGAAAGAACAATGCGTTTACTTTGCATCGATTCGCAGAGCAGCGAACGCATTACGAGTTGTTCTTCGTGCTTGCATAGAGATTGGACAGAGGGATTTATCTCGTTATTTATTTTTAATGGAGAGTATCTTGACAACCTGGGGAGTATTACCGGGTGATCGTAAAGGAAAAAACTGCTCGCGGCTGAATCCACTCCAGCCACGGAAATAAAATTAAGCGCGGCAGGTGCACTCTAATAAAACTTGACGACGATCAGCCTGGTTCCGACTATAATGATAACAATCGATGACGTGTACTACCTTCCATTAGGGCTGGTATTTGCAGCTTTCACTTGAATCGAAAACGATTAAGATGAACACAATACTGTTTATTCAATTGATGAAACTGATATGAGTAAATAGCACTAGATGGGCTGATGACCATAGTAATCGTATAGAAATGTGTAGATAAGTGTTTGATTGAGCTTACAATACGGTTGAGAGAGATCACTGTCATTTTCTAGACATAAATAGGTATACTGTGCTTAGAAGATTCTTTGTAAAGAATTAAAGTATTTTTCTTTTATGTTTGATTGTTATTTTGTTTTTGGAAGGAAAACTATTATATCTTTTTGGCGATTTATTAATTTATGGAGAAGGTTTAGCCTTATCGAGAAGGTTTAGTTTTAATTAAATCGTGGAATTGACTGGTATTCTAGACATTCCTAAATTTGTAGTTAGTTCTATTTCGAGTTCTATTTCGAGTGTTTCAATAGAAAACTGAATTAATTGAAAATTTTAACTGTACAAAATAATTTTAACATGAGGATTAACAAACATTTTTTCAGATTTATTGTTAGTCTTCTTTTCACTTGGCATTTAATTATAGAAAACGTCCTGTAAATTTTAGCATTGTACATATGACGTAAATTTATTATACAATACTTTTGTGATCGATGATTTAGTGCTACATCTTCTAGATCGTAAAAGTTAAGAGAGTTGATTTTATAGTATACTTCGTCATAAACTGTGTCAGTGATGTAGAAGTTATCTCTCTGTGAATTATGACTGAAAAAAAGTTTTTAATGTAATAGTCCTATGTTCTTTATTATTGATACCTTTGGAACTAAAGAGACTTTTAAATAATTTTTCAAGTTAATTGAGTTAAGGTGTTAGATTTTCCGTTTACTTCTTTATGACCGGCTAATAATATCAAAACGTATTTATTATAATCAGTAATACAAAACTGTCTGTTAGTTTTATTTTCAATATCTGAATTTCAGTTAATTTTTAATAATAAGTGGTTACAGAATTATCAGCATGAACCGTTAATATTTTGAGAAATTATTCATTATTCCATCATGCGTGAATGTATTCAGAAGATATTTAATTTCTCACCATTAACAGGCGTGTATTGTATCGCCCATTACCGGAGGATATTGTATTAATAGCATTTAATATTAGATTTCAAAACTTGTAATGGAATAAATTTAGAGCAAATTACTGGCGATGAAGACGAACAGCGCAATGCACAAATAATAGAAAAATGATCACATGATAACTTTTGATAATAACTTTTCGTTGTGAAACTTGCATCTATGGTTACGTAATAAGTTTGCTACTAACATTTTCTATAATAGTCCTTATACGGATAATATTTTAAGAAATTTAACCTACTTATTTAATATTTAAATATTAAAAAATGCTAAAAAAAATGTTGTCGATATTCTAAGAGATGCATAATGATTTCTAGTAAAAATTTATGCATACAGTATTAATTCTTCTTTCGTCATTTGATTAGAAAGCATTTTAAGGTTAGATAGTTTGTGCTGAGATTATACTAACTTCTAATAAAATATATAAAAAATTGTTCAAGTTATACGTTTTTACTACGCAAAATCAATATTCTCTGATTTAAAGTTTTCACAGTGAATAAATGAATATTTTTATGAAGATGCAATTCGAGATGAATTGAATTACATATAGTAAATACGGTGTTCGTGTATGCTGTCCAGGCAATATTAGTGAACGTGGCGTAACACTTTCACACGCCGAATTAACCTTGTGTGAAGTAGTTGTGATGATGAAAAACGGCTTCTCCTTTTCTCGTTCGAAAGTGGACTGTATTTGTTGAATAATGAGTGAAAGGAGTGTGTATGTGTATACAAAGTTGAAGTGTGCGTGGTCCAGTGAGTACAGCGTGATTAGTAATGAACTTGTGTTGTCTATATGTCTGTCTCCATGTCTGTCTCAATGTCTGTCTCGTGCTATATATGTAAATAGTGATGTAGAGCGGTGTCCTTAGTGACAAATCAGAAGGCTAAACGATCGGGATATTGATGATTACAGTTTTTTAGCCTACGCCCACATTACTTGTAGTGGAGGTAGGGTGTACGTCGTCCCTTCTGATCTGCAAGGGTACCGGTGGCTGTGCGCTCGGGGTTTAAGTGGTTGAGCTGCCGTTTTTTTATATGTCAGCTGCTGGTCATTTATGAGATCGGATGTAAAAATGTAGCTAGCAATAAAACGCTACCAAAATTTACTTAGATTGTGTTTAGACATGACCGAGAACAATTGGTCATACCATAAATCTTTACGTACCGACGGCTGTGTCTCAACCAAATAAACCGTGCCGGAACATACGGTATACGGATACACTTAAATATTGTGTTCGTACTAGTACAGGCATTATAGTTTAATAAACTACAAACATTATTTATTGAACGAACACGAATCCATTCGAACTAAAACAAATTATTCAGGTACTATTATTTACTGCGCGAGAACCCATTAATATATGAGCCGCTTTTTTAAAGTGATATAAGTTAATTTATCGTACACTGGGATATTTCAGGGTTTGCGTTTGAATCAACTTAAAAATATTGTCAAACGTTAATCGATTCGGGTAATGTTTATAAAACCATAAAATTGTTAAATTTTATTATGTAATAATAATTAATAAAACTGTTAAAGAAAATAAACGATCTTTTAACTACAAATGGACTTATCGTAAAAATGTTTTCTTTGAAAATGGAATAAGTCCATTTGTAGTTAGAAGATCATTTATTTTCTTTAACAGTTTTATTAATTATTATTACATAATAAAATTTTAACATTTTACATTGATTGTGATTTTAAATATAAATAAAGGATATCTGTACCTCACTAAAACCACCATTAATTCATATGTTCACCTAATATAGACTCAGACCATTTTCAAAACAAACTGCTCATATGAAGCTGAGCTGAAATGTCGAGTTAACTCGTCGTTTCCAGTTAAGAGGTTAAACACTGCCAGAATGAACATTCCACGTTTGGTCTTAACCGCAATAGATGCGCACTATCTAGATTGATATCGTCGCGCGTCCCGATTCCAGAATATTCTACACAGATTGTGAGAGGAAAGATGAATATTTCCTCGCATAAATTCGCTCGGATTATGTGCAAGACTGACACTCAATATTGCGATAGGAGTGTCTGCAAAAGAATGTAAGAAAAGAAAACGCGGAGATGCGAGGTAAAAGATTCTCGGGATGTGGCGAATATAGAGATAAAACCGCGGGACGTATTCGTACGCGGCGATAAATTTAAAATAAAGGTCCTATTAAGGCCGCAACTATGGGGCGTAAAATGACATGGTCACGGCTGTGCGAGATACGGACGCAACGAGCACGAGAAAAATGAAGAAAGTCAGTCGAATAATGGCGAAGGATACGATGTATCGACGTAATTCTTTGTCCATACGACATCTTCAGACGGCCATTCAGTTCAGGAACCATTCTTGCAGAAGGTGGTAGCTTGTTTTACGCGTGCCGCTCCCGCATGACGAACAACATATCTTCTGATGCTGAAGCAACAGATCTATAAATTTTCTATTGCATCATTTTCCTTTGCGTCGTGAAAGGATGTGGATCCTTTTTCCGTGTGGAAACTGTATTGCAGTTGACCAATCAAACTTTGTTACGATGTGTTCTGCGAGTACGGGTGAGAATGTTTGAGTTAAACATTTTATTACGTACGGTTAAATCGATACGGTTCTGAAATGCTTCAGAATTTTAATAGTAAATTATTATAAGAAAAAATTATAACATTTTTAATTGGAAATTATAATGTATATCATCGGAATTGTTTTTAATCGTACTGTCTATTTTTTTAATACATTTGATTTTTCGTAATGGAATATTTTTCTCTCCATTAGATGTATAAATTATAGTTTGGTCTAGATGCGTGGGATACTCTGTACATTAAGAAGTTGTAGAGCTTTAATCTTGTGCACAATTTGTTTGATTTTTGGAAGTATAAGCAGTTCATTACAGCGTTATTGTTTCACTCATTCAATTATGCAATTCTCATTTTCCTATAGTTTTATTGACTATTACTTTATTATATAATTTAATGGATTATATATTAGAAAGTAATAATATTGTATCTTTTATCCGTAATGAATCAAATTTTGCACAACGTTTTGCGAAATAGCCTGTTTTCATCACCTATCTTTCTCGCAATAAAGGTCCGTCAAGAGAAATAATTCAGGTTCGCGTCGGTTGTCCGATGGAAAACTGACCGGTGCTTCGTCAGACAAATTGGGTATGTAACTGGAGCCATTAAATTTCTGCCGTAAAATCTGGCCGCGATTCTTTCGTCCATAGACCGCGGTGTCTACTTGCGAAGGGGATGAAACGCGTGTATATTTTAGGCCTTTATTTCAACACTTCTCTTGCGCTGTGATATTTTCGAAAATGTTCCTTTTGAAAATCAATTCTAAAGTTTCCAACAATTGTGGAAGGATTGAAAAATAATTCACTTTTCATTTTGCAAATAAACTTAATTCATTGGTTAGAAATATTTATTTTTTCTGATTTGAAACAAAATTTTGAAAATATGAAAGTATAATTAATAAATTAATTTATATCCTTTATATTAGAGTTTACATCAAAATTGACATAAAAATCTTTTTATAAAAGGATTGTGCGAAAGTACAAGGGAAAGAAATTTATCAATTTGATTCAATTCGAAACATTTGGTAAGCAGTAATTGGGATTTTATAGTTACGTAGAAACTTTTAAGGGGAAACAAAAGGAGTTAAGAATTGCGAGTAATTATCAAGAAAGTACTTAAAATGGCCGTTCTTGTTACTCGCGAATGGGGAATAATCGTTTCAGTGCTGGCACGGTAGTTATTTCGAGTTTTACGTTGATAGTGTAATCTAGTGATACTTATTGTTACATACCTACAATATGTACTTCACATGTTCCTTATGAAGTTTGTTGGTGTTATTAAATACATATTTTTGGCGGGGTCATCTAAAAATAGATTGTCAAACTTTTTCATAGAGCTACATTAAAACTTCACTATTCACGAAACATTTTTAATTTCACGCGTTTAATAAAACAACATCGTGAAATATTTCAATATAAAAAGGTGTTTTTAAAATCAATATTGAAATGAAGCTTAAGTAGAAATGGGTCATTTTTAATTTTTAGGACCTCTTTTTTGACATCTACTTGTATTATAATAAAAATGTGTAATTTCATTAACTTTCGTAGTACTTGTTTCAAACGCGTCGCTTGTTCCACACTCGTTATTAGAACATACTTTTAAGCGTTCAATAAAAAATTCCGCTCGAAAGTATAACGAAAGCATTCAACGAATATTGCATCGAATATATGTACAAGCTGTCCCGTCGACACGGGAGCATCTAAATATCTACGTAATTTTTATAAAATACAATTTCGTAGGATAATGTTACATTATTTAAAGAGGTAAATTTGTTAAGTGTGAAATATGTTTCTATGAAGGTAATTTTTCAAGATTTCAAGGTTATCGTTAGTTTTCTTAAATGGAACTCCATATTTATATTTCCGTATTCTTTGATAATACCACCACAATGTTAAAACATATCGTAAATTTCTCGAAATTGTATAATCTAAACGATGTGATTGTTAACACTGAAACTGCCGAACAGTTAAATCGACTTTTTGAAGTTTCTCTACAGAAACTCCAAGAACGCATCTATTGAGACTACAATTAGTTTACAACTCAATTTGCGTATTACTAAATCAATTTCTTCAATACTTTCTCACATAATCATTTGTTATCCTATTAATAATTGCAAAACGAAGAAATCAGGAATCACTTATTTTGACCTGTCTGGTAGTTTTAGTGTTAAGGTCATTAAATTTTAGTTTTTCCTTTATATAAGAATGTACAGTAAATAACATAAAACCCCATTAAAGAAAATAATGATGACCTTGAAGTCTCGAAAAATGACCTTGGAAAAAATATTTTTCATCAGCATCAAATTTGCTCTATTGAACAGTGTAATTTCGCTCTAAGAAGTTTTCGTTAGCTAAAAGTGACGAAGATATTTAAGTATCTCCATTTAGACGTGACGTTTTAGATATATTTAATTTTAGCGATATTATCGTGTAATTAATTTGACAAAGTTTAAATAAAAATGGAATTTGTTGCAACACTGTAAAGCATTTCGTAGACCATGCTAAGATATCTGTCTTTTTCGCATAGAAATTGAAGACGATAAAACGTTACACCACTCGCGGCTGTCTGCATGACTTGCTTTCAAGATGGAAGAGACACGACGCGCTGAAGAGAAATTCTTTTGTGGACGTGTCCATCTGACAAATACATGAGAAAAGTTACAAATGAACTGTCGCTGCGGGGTTTTTTAAAAAATAACGTTATCGCGCATACATTTTTCACATTTTACATCAACAAAATTTTCCAAGTACGTACAAGTGTCCGAGCCGAGACAGCGTATTAGAAATGATGACAATAAACCGTTATAAAAGGATTTTAAACGGAGACTTTCTTGCTCACCATTGTCAGTTTTATAAAAACAATTTTATAATTGGCGAGATTAATTAACCTCATCCATTATTCGATTTTAGCTAAGTAAATAGACCACCATGAAAATTTTTAATTGAATTTGGTAAGTATGTATAAATTTTATTCGGTTTACGTAAATCGAAGAGAAATATTATGTTGCAATTTTGAATGTTTCAATATCCCAATATATAGCTGCAATGAATGCATATTTTCCTTATTATATTAACCTAAAATGAAAATGAAAATGACAAATAGTAAAGTATTGAAACTTTTACAAGAATTATTTTTAACAAAATTTGTGAATTATTATATTTATATTAATGAATAGTAGATAATTTGTGCAAATTCTAAATGAAATTTTTAAGAAATCAATATTTATTATATTTCTGTTGGAATTATTTTACATTTATATGATTGTACAGCAACTCATATGTGAAAAATTAATTAATGTTCTCATGTAATTACTAGAATACCAAAAATTGATCTCTGCTCTCAGTTTGTTTAATTCCATTTAATTTAATTTAATTTAATTTAATTTAATTGATCAGAAAAGGACTTTCAGTAAATTCGAAGGAGCTTCCACCTTCTCTTTTTAGGAATTTCTTTCCTTTCGAAAGTTTCCGCTTCAGAGGAGAGCCACGCTGAAACATTTTTCCTGTTCTTCTTGGTATTATTCCATTAATTACGATAAAATACGCGCCATTGAAATTATCGGGGGCGAAAATGCAGGTCACCTAACCGTTCTGCATAATACGCCCTATATTAGCTCCAGGCGAAGTCCTGTGTACTTTGCGCAAGGAATATTTGGTACAAGGACGAAGCGTTTCAATAACAAGCGAGGTGAAATTATAAAGTGATTCAATGATTCGAAAGGTGCGTCTTTGAATTACGTTCAACACCCTTGTAAGGAATAAAAGTTCACACAGTTTAAAACTGTTGAACTGTAAGACATCACTTTATAGAACTACTAACAATATTTCAAGCATGCTTTTATCAAGAGACAAGTATCTATAGGTGCTAAGAATAACTATGAATTTTAAAAGTTAGTGTTTATAATTAATATGATTTACTGGTGTTCCACTTTTCTTTAGAAATTCATATTTCGTTAAAATAACTGAAAGTAATAATACTAATGTAATAATAAAATGAGACAGTTTTGAAAATATGTACGAATGAAACGTTTAAATTTCAACGGCTAATTGAAATTAATTTTTTGGAAAACTAATTAAATTATAGATCCGAGTTTAATCGTTTTACGCAAGTTCTTAACGGAACATTATTGAAATCACGTTCCGCATTTAATTGCCCCTGTCGATGCTAATTAAAAAGAGATTTCATACGTGCTCTGGAAATTATAAGGTTGCTGTAGAAGTTGTATGAATTCAATTATTCAGAGCATTATGCATAACAATGTAGACCGAAATTTTTATTTATCGTCACTTAAGTTCTCATTTTATTTACATGCAAAATTCATTCTACTTTTTATCAAAATCTCCAGTTTTATTATTAAAAAGAAAACTTATTATACACTTTACCACAAACAGTTTAGACGTATTACTTAATCAACCGTTACAAATAAATATTCACTTTTCAATCAATAATATATATAAGCAAGATAGTATTGTAGAAAGTAATCATTTATAAATTGAGCCGTTTATTTCGAAAATGGCTTAAGGCCATTTAAAAAAAAAGATAAAATCTATTAAGAAATAAAAAATAATAGAGAATTGGAATTGTTGCAACTATTACGTTGATTTTTTTTAGAAAATGGACTTAAGTCACATTCCAAATAAACGATTCAAGTAATAACTAATGAGTGAAGTGTAAATTTCATATATTTACAGTATACACAACTAAGTATGTGCAATAAAGAATAAAAACGTTAGTAGCATTTAAAAAGATAAATTATTTTCACATTTATCTAATGTGATCAAAAGAAGAGAGTTTCCGTTGAATTCTCCTTAAATTATTTCGCCAACATTATTGTGAATGTCTGTAGTCAAATGTAATAATAAAATAGCGACGCAACGCAGCAAAAATCGTGTTAGATAAACTATTCTAGGAAATGACGATAGTCTTCTTGCAAAATTTTTCTCATAAAAATGATATAATAGCGTTGCGGCATGTATTACCGGCCGGAAGAGGGCTGAATAGACAGCAGTGAGTCGGTGCTCGTATATCGTGGCGGCATTCGCAACACGTCGTAGCCTTAATTGCAAATTAGCAGGGCACCGATATTGCCTTGGCCACTCGCCAGCTTGCAAGTTCGAGGGTAGAGTGATAGCGAGATGCGGTGATGGGATCTTCCGAAAAACCGAAGAATATACGGCATGGTCGTATTTGCTTTAATAAATCTGAAACTACACGCCGTCAAAATTAAAGTGGAGCTTGAATCACGGTGTCGAGCACACAGTAGAGTGT
Organism: Nomia melanderi; assembly: GCF_051020985.1. Taxonomy (NCBI): domain Eukaryota; kingdom Metazoa; phylum Arthropoda; class Insecta; order Hymenoptera; family Halictidae; genus Nomia; species Nomia melanderi. The sequence goes on from NC_135005.1 coordinate 3,258,527, forward strand.
TTCAAGTTTTGACGTGTAGGAAATGTAAAGTGAAACAAGAATGGTCCGATAATCTGATAATATTTCTGTTCTATATTTATCTGTATAAAATCTTTAACGAAGAGATCAAATAAATTATTATTTTACTGACTTTTAGACATAAGTATATAGATTTTGAAACATTTACACTGTGTACAAGTCTTAAAAACTCTATAGAATAAAAAATTTTGTAAAATGTATTAAAGCTTTATTTTACTTTTCATTCAGTGAAAATTAGTAAGCCATTAGAGAAGAAAATGAAATGTCACACTAAGTTTTGTTCTATTATATGTGTAAATGTTCGATTTATACACATTTTTACGTAATCAAAATCCTAAGTAAATTATCTTTGATAATCTTCCATTAATGATACTTTATTAACGAAACTCTAGAATTTAAATCACGTTAGAAAATGTCTAAGCTTTAATTAATCCTATGATGTTAAGAAGAAGTATTATCATGTCTTCTTACATTTACTGAAGGATAATCTTTGTAACTACAGTTTAACGAACTCGATATATTGCAATGGTAAATTAAAATTGGTTGTGAATAAATATTTATGAGCAACCATGTAATTATATCATTGATGATACTATCTTATAGAAAAAGTACCATCTTGCAATTACAGGAGTGGAAGATAAGTCGGTAGAAGCCCAGCTAAAATGAAGATGAATGTCGACTGTACGCGGTCTTCTGGAACCGTGATTCTTCACGGTTTATTTCGCGCGGCCATTTGCATTCTAATTGTGTCCCACAAATTCTTCAATGCAAAATTTCAATCCCCTCGCGCAATGAAACAGTCATCGAAGGAACAAACCCTTTTCAAACAGAATTACTCCCGAAAATTGAATACTAGCTGCAGCAAATTCTTTCCGACCGCGAATTTCCATTATGGTTAAAAAGGTTTTATTAGATTCAAGAAAACATTTCATTTTACTGGCCACAATGAATATTAATCCAGAGTACGTTGCAGATTTCAACGTTATTGCGTCAAGTTGCGCCATGTTTTATATTTCCTCGCAAATTATTTAATCACTTATTCCATTTTAAATGTTAGTTCATTAATAACTGTTCTTTGAAAATGGAAACCTCTGTGATGAATTCATGATAAACAGAAAATTTACTATGCACAAGGCAAACATTTTTTATAAGCGAGTCCTTATCATACGCATATTCATCTATTTTTGAATATATTTTTACTGAAAAAATTTTTGGTTTTGAAAATTAACGAATATTAATTAGTTAATATATTGAATACTGTAAGTAAATACATAATTTACACGAAATCCATCAGGATTGGTTTTAACGTTTTCATTTAATCTTCTTTTCGAGAAGGATTTAGGTACATCGTTTTATTCCATGATATTTACGCAACGCTAAATATGGGAACGGTTTATACATTCGCGATAAATTCGCAGTGAATTCGCCAGATTCCTGATACCATTATACTTCACGTCACGTGATTACGCATACATCGATGCCTGCTTAAATCACGTATATCCGAGGTGCAGATTTACACAAGCCGGAAATTCTAATCCCAATTTCAATCTTCAAGCGCGCGTCATGAAATCGTGCAATAAATTTCAACGCCGTGATTCGTTACCTTTGGTGTAGCAATCTCTTTGTTGAAATGCGATATTGTCTTTTTACGAAAAGGAATATTCAAATTTGAGAGCTAAGAAAATCACAAATTTTCAAAACAATTAACCATGACTGTATTATTTTTTTTATTTTACTTTTACTTTTCTTCGGCTTGGATTTTGAAATCGTAAATTGGACAAAATATTGTGATCTCCCAAAAAGTAGTAGATGGACAATAAGGTTATGTTTTATAATAAAACTATATAAATTGAGGAAAAAAGGTTGAAAATAAATTTCAACTTGAAGAAAATAGTGTCTGTGGTTTAAAAAACATTTATTGATTAAACTCATTAAAGAAAAGAAACAACTTTATTCCTATTCTGCAGAAATAGCGTTTATTGCCTTTTATTGATAAAAGCATATGTCCTATCATCTTGTTCTCCAACTGTCTCTATTCTATGTGTAACTGTTATATACACCAAGAATTTCAGCAATTCTCTTTCACTGTCGCGAAGGAAATGCTGTTAGTAAAGAACTCCCTTTTCAACTTATATAAAATGGCTACGGGTTCTTCACTGATACAAGTTTTCCACGAAGTTTACATTTTGTTTTGTTACCACATTGAGAACTTCGTTTCTGATGTTATGAAGCTTCTAAATAAAAATATAGCGTTTAAAATACAATATAAACTGGACTCTAAGCTAATAAATTTGAACGACATTTTTGCTGAACGTTACGCGACAAGGTTTATTCAATGGCGATCTTATGAACGTCGGAAAGAGTATCGAAAAAACTTTAGAGATCAACGCGGAATCCAACATTAGCATGGCGAATGTAGATGTTCGTGGACAGGAATATGATTCGAGGATTACGATGCTAGATTAAAAACATCCGAGGGAAAAAACTGTAACGCGTGACCAATGGAGTTTCATCTGTCGGAATAAACATGAGGCCCGTTCAGCTTAAGCGTGAGAAAGAAAAATGTAATTATAACGTCACGCGTAACAAACAGACTTTTCTTCTTTTATCTTACTCGAAACGGGAACGTAACTTTAAAAAATTCACGTATACTGCCCCGCTGGAAAAGCTTAGGTAATTATTTTAAATAAATTAAATTATTTTAAAATGATGTTCATTTTAAATTGTCCAATGTGAAATTGGTTATATTCATTTTAAAATAAAAGTATAACGTAGGTGCGGTTTGTTTTATTATATATAAATTGTGAAGGTTTTATAAACATAAGCTGTGTGATTATATTTTGGCCATTAGAGGTTTCATCTAGCTTTGAATGAAACGAAAACGTTATTAAAATTTGTGAAACATAAAACTGCATCAAACCAGCATTCATATTTTCATGCAGAAGAATAAACATTTTTATTTTTCACCTCGTTTGCTTGAAAAATTCACAATAATATTCATGAATACATTCATTTGATAAAAAATTAAGATTTTTCTAAAATATGTTTTCAACCTTTATCATTTGAGTTTCAAAGACTTTAAAAATGCTGTTTTCTATTCATGACTCCATCTTCATAAATTTATTATACCACAAAAAATTGAATTACACAGACAGTAATAAAAGTACTAGTCATTAATATTAATGAAAAGTACCTTTTAAGATAATGATTAATATTCCTCTTTTATTCAACAAAATTATGCTTACACTTGGTTAAACCATAAAACATAGAATTTGTATTTCAAATAAATTCTTCTCTTTATAAAATTAAATTGTGGAAATACTGAAATATACAATCGGGTTATTTACATGTGTAATTTAAAATTAATCTACTTTGAAATGGAAAGTATTTATGATACACCTACAATCGCAATGCTCAGGCAATATTAAGGAGGAACAAAGAGGGCATTAGAAAATGTATAAATGATTCTAATCAAGTGTAACATGTAATTTAATAGATTTATTCAATTTTATTCGAGTAAGTTACATTGTAGTTCCCTTTTTTGAGCTTACCACCTGCAGCAACACAAAGGAGCGGATGGCAAGGTTGTGGTTACCAAACTCTGCGGCTTTTCAGGTCATCGAGTTTATAAACCCAAGTGCAGAAGCTTAGTTAGTGTACTAGAATCTCTACAACACAGGCTGTGGCGGTAGCGATGATACAATTGGTCAAAAGGTGGCCGTGAAAAATAAATGGAACATAAACAATTAAACTATTTTTATAACAAATTTTCTTCCCTAGGAAAAAAAATGATTAAAATTAATATTGCACCAATAGGCTTTAGGTTGCATGTGTGATATTTTTAGATTTTAGCGCCTAATCGAATTTACTTAGAAAATGTCAAAAATTATTGCAAGTTACGAATACTTTCTTTTACATAAAATTAATAATTTATTGATAATAATTACATAAAATATTTCCTGTGTATTTTTAATATTTAAACATTAAAATATTTTATTGTTGTCATAATATATTTTTAATATTTGTATATTATAATATTTCATTACAAACTTATCGTAATTGTGAACTTGTAGGAAGTTCATGAAGATATTAAAAGGCATAGTGCAATATTGCCAGGATATTGTAGGACTTTAACAAACAGTATTATTTATTTTATAATTAAAGTAATAAAAATTGTACATAATCTTATCTAATCTTTGTAATCTTCATTAAGAGTCATAATTTAACTATTTTTTATGGTAATTTCAACAACTAGCAGGATGCCCATGAAAGGAATTATTAAATAAATTTCAAGCTGAATTAATTTTTTAGGATACTCGGAAAGATTTTCTCTCCATTCCACCGAAAGTAGAACAATTCTGGTTATATTTTTTCACATTAAAACTGAGAAATGAATGAAGATAATGAGGAAAAGAGTGAGAGGGATTGTTTCTTCAGCGGAACAGTCTTATAATTCAGGAATATCGTTTCCAATTATATGGAATTAAATAATACTGATTTACCGTTACATTTTCCGTGTTTCTTTCGCTCGCCAATCGCCGTTCCGCTGAAAACGACCATAGAAGCAGGTTTGCGTACCGCTATTATGCCATCTAATTCGTAGTTACACGGTCGTTTTTTAACGGCTGCTGTAATTTTTCTACTTTTATTACAATCGCCATTGTTATTACCGAATAATAGGTCATATGGTGTATGAAGCGAGGGAAGATTATGTGTGATCGATTAAGGCGCGTTAGATCAATTTAGATAAATTTTAAGACGTGTTAATCATGCTACTGATATTCTCAAGATAAGCACATTGAGATCGTTGTAGTTTTAAGAAATTTCTGGTTGTTGTAAACCATTTTCTGTAGCAATTATTTAATTAATATATCATTGTTTATTCTAATAGAGAAATTACACAAATTATTTTAAACGAATTGACGGTTTTTCCCTGTTAACGTTCCTTCTGCAAGTTTTTATGTCAATTACACTATCGTAATTTTTTATTATAATTCATCCTTGAGATTCTGTTCTTTCTGGTTCGAATTTCATGTGTATTAGGGAAACTGGTAGGATACATTTTTATGGGGAAACAGTAGGTATCAAAAATTGTGGAAACATCATAAGATTGTTTCAAATAGTAAGAAAAGTGTTCGGAGAAATTGATCTAAAGGTAAAACAGAATTTTTCGGGGTTTCTGAGGTGAGATATGTACTTTCAGAATCAACGGAAAACTGCTCACGTATTCCATGGAAAAATTTATGTCGTTTTGACGAGAGGTGAATCCTCTTTCACAGAGTAGCGGTAGTAAAGTATAGTGTTGCATGATTCTCTGGGAATTTGTTCTATGTAAATAAGAAACTCTGCACTTCTAGATGGAAACTACACAAGGACCATATAAATGATAATTAAATTGCCACGAGGTGCATTGCCTGTTTAGAAGCAATCTCGGTAATCAGTCTTCTCACTTCTCAATCAAAGAATTAATTGCAGAAGAATTAAAACAATGAAAATTTCTAAAGAGTCGTTTGCATCTCGAATTCATTGTCCTCTACACTGATTAAAGAAACTACTTGAAACATCTTGTAACATACTAACATTTTTTTCAGTTAATTTCTACTATAAGCATTGAGGAAATTACTACATACTTATATTATAAGATTAAAATCTCTACAACTTTAACAAGCCTCAGTAAGAAAGTTATTCGAGATACGGCAGTAGTATTATAACTTTAGATACAATAATAGCTGGTTAGTTGATAAATTTCAAAACTACGAATTTATATTCTAATTGTACTTTTTTATATGATCTTATAGAATAATTAAATACCAACAGTACTAATGTCATTGAAATTGATTAAATAAATTAAATATTGTAACCGTATTAGAAAAGATGGTAGACTACTTATCGATGTAGATTACAGTAAGTTCTTTAAACATTTGTAAGCCACGATATTTTGGTATTGTTTATAGAAATTACATAGAATTATATACAGTGATTAAAAAATTTATATAGCACAGTAACACAAAAATAATTTGGTTTCTGCAGAAACATCATTTTGTATAGTATTAATTATTATAGTGTGGTGTTTACTATTAGATGATATTGAAAATGTGGATCTTCAGTAAAAAGAGAATTAGGAAAACAATATATATTTAATAAGATAAAGAAAACAATACGGACAACACGTAAAAATACAACACACGACTCTCGCACCAAAAATGTTCTTCTCCGCTGTCGCTCACCAAAATGTCCTCATGCAAGCATTTCCACTCGCTTTTAACACACATCCCCATTCGTTCTGTCTTTCTCACCCTTGCACCCTTCTCACTCGCATCTTTCGTCCATAATCAAAATTCACGCAGCCACGTACACGCTTTTCTCACGGTTCAGTCGCTCAGTTCCAGACACTCTTCCTCGCATTCTTTCAGCCACTCGAGATTGTCTAAACGCAGTCACACTATTTTTCAAACATCCCGGCGCCGGTCCGTCGCAATACGACCTGGTCGCCCTCACGCACGCACAACAAACCATTCATCCTACAATATTTTAATCTACCCTAAATGTTCTAGATACTACATTATTGTTATGCAACAAGATATATTAAATTTATTGATTTCGGTCACTGCATGCAGGTTATTGAATCATATATATGTACTTTATTTTTTAAGAGCATGTTCTGGAAAATTAATGAGAGAAAAATTGAATATAAAAGGTTTGCATACTATAACAAATAATGTATACATGAATATAACAACACTACAGATGCATGGTGGAGGTCATTCTGATTCGCAATTGGAATCCGCATCTGGTGGCCGATAGTTAATTACAGACGCGGAGGCAAAGGTACATCCACAGTCCATTATAAAATCTATCTATGATGCATTCTCCGCCAACAACTCCACTTTTTATTCCATTTTATTTACTCCCGTAATTACTATTCTTCCCTCCTGGTTTATTACATGTCTCTCTTCAGATATTCATCCGTATTGATTTCAAGGAAATTGTCAACAATATAGTAAAATACAATATCTAATGCATCTAGCTAATTTATCAATTATTATATGAATAATTACATTATTATTGTTTATTTTATAATAAAATAAGTATTATTAGTAAACTACCGTTTATAAGGAACATATATTTATTTTTATACAGTTATTTTATCATAGATTCAATAGTTTTTGTTCTTCGATTTAACTGTTGAAAATTCTTTGTAAATAAAGAAACATTTTCTTAAAAGAATATTATAACAGTAGTTTCTAATAATATATAAATTAATAACTATGTTAAAACTTTTAAACTAATAAAAATTTTTTCTTTATTATTTTCTTCGTCGCGTGCTGCACTAACAAAAGGTGTGAGAATGTTTCCTTCTCAACAAGATATCCATTCTCCCTACATTATTATAAGTTATGAATTATGATGATATATTATTTATCATATTATGATTTATCATATTATGAATAATATTATATATTATCTCTACTTGGGGATATCGTTTCTAGATGATAAAGCATTAAAAAGTGTAAATTGTATTATTATACTTTTCCTGGCTTGTATTAATCCTTAACAATAGAATGACTCCACTATACGTAGCTGTAAGAAATTTTGTTCTCATTTCTATTTATTACACTTCCTTTACCTTATATTTTATTAAATTAAAAGTTCTGTCAATGTTTGCTCCACATTTCGCCAATACTCGTTTCAAAATTCAGGCGAGCATTACTGAAAAATTATTGACTGTTAACAATTAATATAATTTGCTAAAGTGTTGATACACTATTTTATAATGTGAAGTTATCACGTAAAACCCCAGTACACTTTTACATTTTTTTTTATCAGTTGTAGATACAAGGTCGAAAGGTCAAGAGGTTGTGATCGCAGCGGGACACTATCGTTCCCTGCATGTGCCCTTTTATCTTGCCTATGACCGGGCGGATGTATTTCATTCGCGGCCCTTACCCGTGTGCCATTACCTCCATTAAGCCGACCGCAGTCTTGTTTCCATTTTCCGGAAAGTGGCGAGTATGGATCAACCCCGTACCATACACTGCGAAAAAGCTCGATTGCGCCCTTTGCACCACCATGCTCTGCGTTTCCCAAGAATCGAGTCAGCGTACCTGCTGGACCTCTAACTCGAGAGGACAGAGAAAAGTTTCTGCAGAAATAAAAGAGTTCTCTATTGCGCCATGGTAACAAATTAAGAATTTCCTTCTTTTTCTGTGTATTGCGACTAATCGAATCGAAGGAAGGAACGCTGATGCCGTTCCTGGGATTGTTGTCTGTTTGTTCGTTGAAAAGTTTCAAAGTCATGTACAAAAAGATTACACTAACACAAAAGTGTTTGAAACTGTGTTTATTTCTGGTGGATATTATTGGATAACCGTATTGTCATTATCTAGTTATCAATAATAAATGTTAATATTAGATTTGCAGAGATTTACTGTACAGTTTGTTCATTTAGATCTTGGAAATTAGAGGTTTAAAAGTAGACAATTAGGATACATATTTGCCTAACTGCAACAATCAAAATCGACCCAAACCTGTACCAACTAATGTTTATAAAAGTCAATATGAATCAAATTGACTCATCCCATAAATCTAGTGTTAAGATACATAAAAATTCTGGAATGACATTATCTCAACTGGACTGTGAATAAATGTTAATCATTTTAGAATTTAACACATGAATTAAGTTTGTAACTGTTGTACATATTTGAATTAAAACGTTACATTCAAGTCTTAGTAATATAAAAATATGGAGATTTCGTAAGAAAAATCAATCTATTGTTTTCAATTAAATGATTCAATATAGAAAATTCTTTTCTTTTTTTGCTTCTTCGATATAATATGCATATATAATGTATAGTGTAATTGTATCACATGTAACATGTAATATGTAAACGTAGAAATTGAAAAGGAAATTTATTTCAATGCTTTTAAACAAATAGTACCATTCGATAGTGTGTGTTCCAGAATTATCATTTAGTGATATCATCAGACTATACTCAGGGGCGGGAATAACTGATTTCGACCTTTTCTACATTGTTAAAGGTTATTGTGTGTAGTTCGAAATAGTCCAACAATAGTTTGAGGTTCTATAGTTACAAGGAGTTTTCATAGAGATAACGTCAAATGCACTAGCTTGGATTGGTATAATCAAAATTTTGGACCAACTCTGGTCATTGTTAAACTTCTATGTACCTAAATGTAACAACATGCGGTTTGAGAACTGTAACAATTAAGCTGTTACTGGAAATGTCGAAAACGTTTCCACAATTGTTCCTCAGGGGTCTTAAAACATTAATTGCTAAATTTTATTAATACGAAATGTTTCGTGTTATCATTCTCGCGGTGAATATTGTATTTTATATTTTATTATACCAATGGTAGCATTAGTCATATTTGTGTATTATTTATAAAGCATAGCATATTAGTTTTGTTATTGTGATGCTACAAGTGTTAGAAACCAACATTTATATTATTATATAAATACTTTTAATTAATAACGCTTTTATTAGCTTAAGAAATACCAGAAAGTAGTATACGAATTTTAGTTTGAACGCAACACAACGGCGTCCGATGGATCAGGGTAAAAATCAGTTCGCGAGACATCGTGGTTACTATCACTGTCACTATCACCAATAATTCGATTTTTCCATCGACAAGGATTCAGTGGTACGCGCACTGGATGCCACATGAAAACTATAGTTATAAACTCGATTCAGATGTTGAATACTTCGCTTAAAACGTTTGACAAACAACATGCAGTGATAAATATTGAGAAACGTAGATACTTACTTAGATGTCTTGTCCAAAAACTTTATCTTTGAAAGTTCATATCATGTGCACATTTTAGATGAGTAAAAATATTAACACCTTGCTGACCGGTCACGACTGTATCCTTGTTTTTAAGATCTGGATCATTTACAAATTGAATTGTATTTACATTTAGATTAATTTATGTCTGAAAACAATATAGGTGTTTATAAGAGCCTTCTAAATCGTATTCATTAGTTTAAATCATTTAAACCATTTTAGTATATTGCATGTGTATAAAATACATATATTAAAGGTTAAAGATATTTTCTGTGAAAAAAATTCACCGATTAGTAAGGTGTTAATATCAGTATTATATAGTAATTCAATTTCCACTAAAATTTATATTAAATTATATTCTGTGTGTAGCACGCCATTAAATTATGTTGTGTACACTTCGTTGTTATTCATTGTTACTCGCTCTCATGATTTGTACACCATACCTCCCGCAATTCTATGAAATACTATCCTTGTATCTAAGGTTCAGATCTAATAGAAAGCTTCACTGCTGAGTCCAGTAGCAAATCCCGGACGAAACCCACTATCTCCTATCTCCTTTGAGATAGTATTAGTGGTACTAATCTGAAACCTATTCTCTTTTCATAAAGAGCGAGGGGGAGAGGCGGTTACTGATAATTAGAAAAAAGAAATATGAAAAATGGTATAAATTAATTATTTAATAATTTAGTAACCTATAATATAATAATATAATAATTTAATAATCCAGGAACCTAGCTATTCAATAAGCTAATAATTTAGTCATCGAATAATTTAATAATCTTACGATACAATAATCCATTAATCTGATAATCTACTTATTTAATTATTTAGAAATTTAATAATTTACCATCTGATGAAATTCAATGTTTTCATTCAACGTTTACAGACTAATGAAAAATTCTTTGCGCACGAGATTATTTTATCAACTTTTCGCCGTTTAAATACATTTTCTGTCACCACTTATTAATGCTGGCAACTTATCGAATAATACTCTAACAGGCGGCAAATATCTGATCCCAGTTGCTGTGGAAAGATTCTATTTATAGCCCGTCGTTTGCATGTCGCAGTCGCAGAAGCATCGAAATCCAATCAGAGGGGTAAAAAGTTCTGTGACTTGTTGTAATGTTCCTTTTTCACGCTTATTCTTTATTTCTCCTGTCCTTCCGTCTCTTTAAATGCGCCCGGACGTGAGTCGAAGGTATTTCCAATCGGTTTTAATAAAACAATCAACGGGATGGTTTCTGCCATCGATAGTACTCTCCATTATACCCTACAGCCATTTTCACCCTGTTAGTATTCGAAAAAAAGAAAAAAATCTATAGTATCGATACAACCCAAATTCGGAAATATTTAAAAGTAATCATATTTTATCGCGTTCAATTCTGAATCTTACGATTCGAATATAACAAGACTGAAAAAATTTTGAATTTCCAACCGCGTGCAGAAGATTTGAGGTTAAATTTAATAAAGATATATACCGTTTAGTTTATATAACTTGATATAAAATACTATTTCAAGGATTTTAATATTCTTTTCATAAATTTCATACGTTTTTTGTTGTTGACCATTTTTAATAAAGTACATAAGAGTGAGGTACGATACAGTCAAATTTTTATTCGATTAATTATATCTGTACGTTAATATAATTTTTAATAGTATAATTTTTATTTGAAAAAAATGTAGTGATTACTCTTATTTTCGATTTCCAACCCGAATAATTTATGTAAATTCTTGGAATCGATTACAAAAGATTAAAGAGAGTGGTAGGTGGAAAAAAGTGTACAAATATACCCTTCGATGCCAATCATCCCTATAAACCGTTTCAAAACAATGGAAGAACAATCCAATACAAAGATTCTTCGCTTACGTGTAAATAAAAGAAACTTACACTTTGATCTCGATACACAAACGCAATATTCGATATCTAAAATTAAAGAATACTTCAAGAAAGTCGTTTGAACTTTCCTCAAGTAAATCAAGATAATCTGTCTTCATGGCGATTGCCTAGATGACATTCGAAGAGCTTGTTTCTAGGATAAAAGGAGGATATCGATAGCTCAGGTTTCAGCCTGAGCGGCTTGAAAAGTTGGAACGTACATGATCATCTGTACGCATTCGAAGATTTAGAATAGGTATGTCCAACCTTCTGACACATGAACAGTCTTGGGCTGAATGTAACAAGTGTTTGCAAAAGTGTCTATGATCTGTTGCTTTCTTCAATCAAATCTGAGATATCTATATGTATGTATTGCATATAAAGATATTAAAACGATACAATCATATTGAGAAACAATATTATTTATCATGGGCTACATGTTGAATACACCTAGTTTAATCCTTTTAATGCTAAACAACGATATATCGTATATTGTATACACAACGGCGTATACAATGGTGCCTTACTATTCGCATCACGAGAAAATTGTGTCTTAAAATAAATTTATGCAATCTTATAAATGATTGTGAGCTGTTCCACGAATTATAAAAATTGTTTATGAGTTTAATTTTTTGCTATATTTCGGGGTAAGGTAGAAATTCGACACGTGGAATTTGATACAAATCATTTTATAGACACTTTTACAAGTAATTTTGTTACAAATAATTGAAAATGCAGTACTCCTGGTTTATACTACGTATTCTGCATCAAACTGTGACCAAACGATGATTCTTTTTATTTGCAAATGCTGTTTCTGAAAGAAAAGTGCTTTTTCCATTTTTCTAATGATTTTGAATAAATATTATTCGTATGATTTTCAATAAACATTGAAGTATAATTGGTATTAATTCATGCTTCCTTATTTCGTAATATGTTTTTTTATAAATTTTGTAAATATCATTCTTACTTTTTTATGATTTTTTCCCCAAACATTACTAAATTACACCAAATTTAGGTATAACCCTTCGATCGGCACTAAAAGGGATAAAGAAATCTGATTGACACGTTGATTGCTAAATCATTGCTCGTAAAAATCCCATACATTCGAAACAGTATTCTTAACAAAACAGTAACTAAAAAGACAAGATTTATGCAATTACTTTCTTTACCTCTTCTCCTATAATATCAAGTCAAACTAGCGATGGAAGTTTTTAACCGAATTCGACAAATCTGAATGTTATTTATTGAGTTTTTATATGAAATATAAATGTATATTTATTGATTTCATTTATATGAAATATTACTTGCTTATCATCAATAATTAATCTTCAGAGTAAACGTAGACAGAAAATAAGCATCAAATTCTTTTATACTTCTATTAAATTATTAACGATAAAGTAGTATTATGAAGCACAGTTGTGGAAGAAATTACAGGACAAGGGTTTAACCTTCTCGAATCTCATAGATTCAACAAAGTTCGATTCACCCGACATTCCATTAAGAAAATTCATTTTTAAATCTACACAATAACTTGTGGCTGTCAAAATTGAGTGACGTGGCAGTCAAAGTGTGAATATTCCGCTATCCACACACGTTAGAGCACACTCGAACCAAGTGCTGGTCTAACACTACCTCTAGGCAGTTGGAGAGCTCGTTTCATCACCCGGCTGTCCTGCCAGCAGAGAAACTCGTTTGCGTGAACTAGTCGTGACACTTGTTGACACCTTTGCTCGCTTTTAAAGCACTAAGTCGCGCAAAGGTCTTTCAAGAGAAACAGAGAGAGAGAGAAAGAGCCCGTGATCCATTTACTGTTACTGTGGCTCGTTGATTAACCCCTCGAGCAATTAGTGTCGAATTGGATTAGTGTCTCGTTTAATGATTTCTAAGCGGGGCGAAGTGAGAAGCGTGACTTGGGGGTTTTCGAGCTTTTAAAGTTCGCAGATTCTGTTCACGGTTTTAGTTCTACGCTGATTGGACGAGCTGAAAGAGAGAATTTTCTGGTTTTGTAAGACAATGCTTTGAATGTTTGGAATCGGTGAAGTTTGAAGTGGAATAAACGACCATTCATTTGAAAAGTACAACGAATGTAATTAAATGTAGTGGAATACTTACTGATAAATTAATATTATAGCGTGATATCATAATACAATATATAATAATAATAGTTTCAATAAAGGTTATATACATATTATTATAATTTCGATGATAATACGTGTATATAAATTTCAATAAAAATTCAATTAGAATCATACATTAACCTATATTACTATATTTATTAACACGTTCACTGCCACGGTGGTCACCGATTACCGGGGCTTCGAAATTGTTTGAAAACAATTACTATGAAAAAAGTAATATCGGATAAATATATTTAGTAATGTAAATAACTAGATAATAGTGTAACTTGAGAACCATAATACCAAATTAATAATAATTAATCCTAATATCATTTGTCTTTGTTATGAAAGAATAAGTAATATTACACGAAACATTCAAAATTCTCAATTGAAAGAATTTTGCAGCAAAATTAACACTATAATTCTCTCAATAAACGATGATTATGTGAAAACATTCCTATATTGTAAATAACGCTACCTAATGCGGTAATATTCAGCAAGACGAACCTGCGATAATAATAACGCAGCTCAATTAAATGATTTAATATTGTATTTTTTTCATTTCATATATTCTGCATCTTAAAATCGTGCATTTTAAACCTGCATTCCGCAATAGTGAGTGATGTCATTGAGAAGAATATCATTACCTTCGGTATCGATTCCAATGAAGAGGATAAAACGGGAAGCCCGATAACACAGATCGGATTAAACAGACAACGTCGCGACGAAGGGATCGAGGAAATCGTTTAGGTTACACTTGTTCGCCGATCATTCTTTGTTCAGGAGGCTGGGGACCACATGTGGACACCTTCATAAAAAGACGAATCGCTCAAAGAGGGTGGGAGGGCAAGGAACGAAGACGCGCATTGAGCGACGCAATTATCGTTCGTTACATATCGTCGAGCGCAATCAATATCGTACAGACAATTAGTAACGACAGAGAATTACCACGATCTTATGAATTCCGTGTCCTCTCGCAAAATAAATATTATCTTTGAGCACGCACCATGTTCATGTGGATTCTGACAAGTGATTGAATAATACTTTAGAAGCTATCTTTATTTTAATTTTATTTTAATTCCTTTGGTAGGTTATTGGAAGTTTTCCTACTCTGGTAACATTGATAAAACGTTTTTTGTTAAGGTTAATTTCTGCTAGATGATTGTATGAATAATTATTAAATACTCCGTTAATGTTAAATGAAGTGGACATTTTATTCGTAAATGTAATCAATGTATAATACGGTTTTATTCACATGTGATTAATAAATTTTAGTAAAAAAAGCGGACTCTGGAAACAAAACTATATGGTAAAAAGGAAAAAAAAATAACTTTAGTGAAGAACGATACAATTTTTGTTAATAGTTGTTCAGAGAAATATAAATATTATAGATGATTAAACTTTCATTACTATTTGTCATGTTACTACTATTCTTTAATGTAATTTAATTCTTAAAATTCATAGAAATAAAACAGGATTCCTTTTGTCAAGTTCGGACATGTAATTTTCCAGTCTGTATTACAGTTTACTGTCATCGTAGAATTTTTATCGCGCAGAATACTTCCCACTTCGCGATGCTTCAATAAAGTTTAACTGCCGTGTTACAAGAGGTTTATTTCCTTTCCATTGGCCACGCTTTTATTAGAATGTCTACTATGTAGCACAATTATGAAACTCGTAATACACTGGCGTTAACACTGCGATCTTTTAAACTAACACAAGCAAAATAAAAGACACATTTAATATGTGAATAGTAAAAATTAAATATATTTCCTATACAATCATTATAACTTCTAATTTTATTAGATGTTCTAATCAATAATTTATTGTCCTTGTCAAATTAATTATATTCGTAATAATTGATTTGAATGGAATTTAGAAGAGACCTAAACACTAGTCAGAACAAAAGGGTGTGAGTAGTAAACGACGTCCAATTTACACTGGATTCATTCAGCTTCCGTGGATCAGTAATTAGTTAACCGTACGTCGGAGTATAGTATTTTATCAGGCTACCTTACGTCTGATTGCCTCTCGCGATTATTTGCATACCTTACAGGATGGAGTAGGCAGATTGTGACGCAACAGGGTATCGACTATTGCGAACTCTATCCTTAATCCCTTTAGATCCGATGCCCATTATAATGTACACTGTTTTATTACTGCAATATCTGACAAAATATTAACCCTTTGTATTTGTATGTCATGCTGGAGATGAAAATACAAAATTTGTTATAGAACTCTTATGTCATGCTAGAGCTGACAACACTAATTTGCTCTAAAATACGTACGTCACGCTGAAAACTGTTTTAAAAAGTACAACACGTTAAAAGATTATAAAAATAAAATCTTAATATAATAATAATAAATAAAATAAATATAATTTAATTCATTTCCCTTAAATAAACACAAGTTTACACCCGACAACATTGAAAATAAGTCGAGTGCAAAGGGTTAAAGTTATGACAAGCAATTATATATACACCTTTACTTTGAGCCTATTTCTATCAGAAAACTAGTATGCTGCTACTATTTTATTCGAAATAATGTCGTTACTGATGGAGCATTGAATGGTGGTTCATTGTTGCCAGATGTGAGAAAATAGTTTTTTATATAAATCAGATCTCAGGGGTTAAACTTGACCTGTTCGTTTATAAAAATTTTGACCTGTTCAATGAAACTCTACGATCGCGACAATTTCTATTATTAACGTGTCGAGTTTTCTTTTGGAAGATAAACCATTGAAACACGATGGATTATCACACTTAATTATTTTCATACGTCTTACATAATTATGTTCATCCTCGTTTGTTTTGATTGATTCGTGCCCATATGTATTGAATATTGACGTAAGAACAAGGTTTATTAATAAATATTATTAGATATATTACAGAAACGTAGATATTTTGAAACTATATACATTTAACAGACTAAAATAAAGGCATCTCTCAAATAATATTAAATATGTATGTAATAATATTATACAGTATATAACAATAATGTTATATACATTGATGTATGTATATAACATATACATCAATGTATATAAGATGAGCGTATATTATAGTATATAGTATAGTATATATTATAGTACATAGTATATTATATATTATAGTATATAAGATAGTAGTTTCATTTCATAGATTCTTTTATTTTAAGTCGGATACAACATATAGATTTTCAACATGTCTATTATAATATCATTATATACATTGCACACGTCCACTATATTGCTTAAACACAGCATGAAATGATTTGACGCGTCCCGAAAAATGAAATTTCACGGTTTATCCAAGTGAAAGGTCTCGAAACTCGATCCGAATCCGCATTCTCAAAATCAATGATGCGGCGGCCGTCGTAAAACGAAAGCAGAAAGAAACGAACTCTAGTTTTCTCCTGCCCATCGCTGTTTCCTGGCAAATCTTATCAACGGGGAAACGGAGGATGAGAAACGATATACGACCGTGAGAAGGTATCAACATCCTTCCTGAAGTTAACAACTCGATACGGTAACATCGGTCACAAATTTTACGATCGCGGTAAAGCGAGATGTGAGCGACGATAAAAATCGTTATCATAAATTTCTACGGCAAGATGCTCTGTGTATTCAAATTTTGAACTTGTTTCGCGGAGAGCCTGTCTCGCGTATCAGGAAACAATTTCTAGGGAAATATGTGCTAACCTATTTGTGTTTGCCCATTGTGCGAGAATTTAATTTAATCCCTTGATCTGTGTTATTGTGTCAGACTCGCGAACGGCCATTTTAAATTGAATTTGACAAATTCAAGTGTTACTTTTTAAAATATAAATTAAATATTACTTTTCTATCATCAATTGTTAACTTTTGAGGTAAACGTAGACGTAGAATAAGCATCAAAATTGTTTCTTTTCCGAGTAAATTATTAACGATAACATAGTTGTATCGATCATAATTAAGAAATAAATCATTGGGCAAGAGGTTAATACAAATGACGTTACGCCGCCTTTGTTTAGAAGCTAGCTGAAGTACTGTTTTATAAGATATATTTGAATAAAAATTATAAACTTATAGTAGCTTAAAGAAATTGAAGAAACTTAAGAGTTTAAAGAATTTAAAGAATTTAAAGAATTTGAAGAATTTGAAGAATTTGAAGAATTTGAAGAATTTGGAGAATTTAAAGAATTTAAAGAATTCAAAGAAATTAAAGAAATTAAAGAAATTTAAGGAATCAAAGAAATTAACAAATTTCTTGAATGAAAAAACTAAAAAGAATTTAGAAAATATTACATCGGGGGTACCGTAGAAAAAGTATACGACTTTTGCAAAACTTTAGTTGCAAGTTAGGATGTTCAAAGAACGAATAAACTCAAAGTTTCCTGGGAACTGACCTTCTTTCGACGTGAGCAAAATTAAGGAAGCAAAAGGTACGAATGTAACAACTGAAATGAGTTTCGAAGGAAACAGATATGATGTAGAGAACTTTTAGAACAGTTAATAAGTTTCATGCGAATCCTTTTCGGGAGCAGGATAAATTAAAAAATAAATAATTTTCAATAGTTACATACCATCACTCCAATATTACATTCTTTGTACATTAAGTATATACTACCATTGAAATAATGTTACTCAAAATGAATTTTTACTTTTTCAACCTAAAACAACTGGCAAGATTTTATACATTTTTACGTACTAAGAAGATGATAATTCTTGCTGCAAATATCGTTTATACCAATTAAAATATAGTTGACAAGAACACATAATAGTATCGAAGAATATGTACTAAATATGTTTCATATTTCATCATAGATAGTTTTCAATAATAAACACAAAAAGTTTGTATTACTGAATGTTTAAATTTGGAGAACTAACAATAGATTACGAAAGTAGGAGTTTCACGCTTTAACACTAGATTTACGGAACAAGTTAATTTGACTCATATTGAATTTTATAAACGTTATTTGGCAAATGTTTGGGCTGATTTTTATCGATACAATTACGCAAATATGTTTCCTAATAATACATTTTTAAACACCTAATTACTTACACCTAAACGAACGAATATTATTCTTTCTAGTGATACTAAAATAAACTGCGCAATAAATATCCGTAAATCTATCTTTAGAATGAGTCCAGCCCGAATGCTGTACCCTTTTTTTCCACAAAATTTCAACAGTTCGAATATTGGCAATTTTTCTCCAAACACTTAATGATCTCTTTATTTTGCACATGAGTGTTTGAATGTCGAAAATACTTCGTCGAGGGTCGCTTGCAGTCAAGAAGGTATATCACTTTTTAGTCACGTATCATTTATATCTCATTGTTCCGACGCCCCCTTTGAACTTTATCGATACACCTTGCCCTCGGACCGCCTTCGTTCCGCCAGTACCAGACGCAGATGTTGAGGAACGTCAAAGAAGGTCGCGAAAGTAGGTAAGGCGCCAGCAAGAAAGGGGAAAATAGAGGGCTCGCGAGTCTCGAATAAGCGTTTCCCGCATTGAAATTCCATTTTCAAGGGACATGTACGGGAAGAAGTCCCTTTGTGCCTTCTATCCGGAGAATAAATTAAATAAACTACGAACGGGATGAAGGCTATGCCAGATTTATTCTTGTACGTCAAACGATAACAAAATATGTGTTGTGTACTCCTTTCTGTGGGAACCAAGAAGCGCCATAAAATTGCATTTCTGGTGTGAATGAAATCATTTTCCATGCAGTTGCTGCCTTTAACGAATTACCACTTCTAATCGAATTATTCACCCTTCCAGTACTTCGAAGCAAAATCTTTCGTTGCTGTGTAGGGTTAAATATGTATACGATATACAAGGCAAGGTTCAGGAACATGATAATGTCGTGGCATTTCTTTTGCTTCAATGTTGTTTTCTATATTTCTGAATCTACATCAAGGACCTTTCTTTTGATCATTTCCTTTAATTCTTCGAATAATTTCTTTATTCTTACAGATGTTGGTATTGAAAGATTCATAGAAATTTTTAACCATATATTTGATGGTTAAAAAATGAGATTTTTAACTATCTATTTGATTTTCAAATTAAAAACTTCATTCTTTAATAAATTATTATTATTTTAACTCTTACTACTATTTAAAATTTATCCACGAAAATATATATTAATAACAAAAAAATACAAATCTGAAATGGTAAAATGCAAGAAATTGACATTTTTCAGTACTTAATGAACAATATTCAACAGAAAGAAAAACGTTTCAGATAAAGAACTAAATTTACTCTAAATGGTTCTTTTTCACGCACCTATACAAGGCAATTAATGTTTATGTATAGAAGACCGCCACAAATTTTCCAAGAGACTTCGGAACTGTTTCTCTCGAACGGCGGAGTATTCGAGCAGAAATTACGGCGTATCAGTCGTCCCGTTTCAGTACTCGATTGTAACGAGCGACCAATGTCAAACGGTAACGCGTGGAAATCGAGTCTAAAAGGGAGAATCGTCAGATTTCCCAGCGATCTACCATGGCCGTTTATTAATACCGTATCCGTCGGAATATGCGGCTCCGTCGCTTTATAGAAATTAGTGCACCGGACCGTATTTAACAAGGTGAGCATGGCGTTCTCCCCGGGTACAGTGTCGAGGACTCGGCCTGTTTAACGAGGACACGTTTCTTTTCCTTCTTCGTCATTTCCTTGAACCCGGTTTACGCGATCCGCCGTACTTCTCGCTTTCCTCCTTTTATTTCTACTTCTAATTGTTCGCCGTCTCAATTTATATATTCCGTCTTCTCGTCTAATTAAATGTCGGTCGTTTGTCCCGACGATTTGCCCTTCTTCTTTTCAGTTTGAATTATTTGATTCGTACCTCGTCGCAGGTGACTAATCTAGCCGAAGGCACTTTGCAACGCTGTGGAGTTTTTAAGACAATTTGAAACGTGATAAAGTATATGTTTAAATGGCGTTGAATAAAATGCTGAAAGTTTGGTACCTGAAATACTTAGTTGAATTTTGATGAATTGTGATATTTGAAATGGTTAACTTTAATCAATTTGGATATCTGAAATGGTTTATTTTGGCAAGTTTTAATGTCTGAAATGGTTAAATTTTAATAAGTTTTGACAGTTGAAAAGTATTTCAATAGAACTAAAAAGAAACAAGTAATATTTATTTTTATTTAGTTCAGTCCGACATTTTTACTATGAATATGATTCGATATTACAATGCAGGGGGTTAATTTTCTTAATTCAAAAACCTAGTAGCAAAATTGTGTTGAAATTTTTATTTGTCTGGTTTTATCATATTTTATGGAACATCTTATATAAACGCTTGGATACACAGCGCTCGTACAGTTTTGTCTCACCTCATAGAACAAGGACCAGATCGATTCTGTAACGTGAGAAATCATCAGGAGTCGCTATTTGTCTCTCCTCGCGTACGTTACGTGATTCTGTCTCACTGTCGAAACGTAATAGGATAACATTACACCGTGGATTTTCTCTAACGATACGAAAGCTTCCCTCTCGTTTGTCCAAAGATCGACACATATTAGACGTATCTCGTAAAAGAATAAAGGTTGTAAAAAGAAAAAATTATATTAAATAAAATTATATTCCAGTATTACACATTGGCATCATATTTCAAGATTGTAAACTCGATTCTTGAAGCGTTTTTTAATCTGTTCTTCGTATCTACTTCCTTCAATTTTTTAAATTGTACGCCTTCCTTTTGCCATTTTTTAATCTTAAAATGGTACCTGCCCCTGGCACGCAAAAAACTTAACCACTTCGTTTTAAATGAATTTTTAATCGGTTTAAAATTCATTCAAATGATAAATACAGTTAAAAATATAATAAAATTATAATTTCTTTTTCATACAGGTAATTTACAATTGATTAAATTGGCACAAAATATCGTACAACAATAACTAATATTACTATACCACAAGATTTATAAATCTGTAACAAACAAAGAAAAAATAACAAAGGAATTTAATTTATTGTCAATCATTGAAATTCTTAATACGAGAAATACATTTCTATCGAAAAAAAAATAAACCGCAAAGATTCTTAATCTAAATTCCTACCAAAAGATCACGCGTATTTAATTTTATCGAAAGAAACCATTTAAAAGCCGACAGATAAACAATGGATAATGCGTCGAAGGAAATGAGAATCGATGAACATACCATTTTTATCTTGGCAGTATTTTATTCCGCCTGCCGTTCACCTGGTTCGTTACGTATTATTAGAACTAATTTCCCCATTGGCCACGGAATTAACCCACTTTGTACATTCGGCCGCCGTGATTCTTCACAGTCGCTCTGAGAATTTTGTCTCTGGAGAAGTTTCCGAGCGAGATAAACGACGGGCCCGATAACAAAAGACCTCTAACGGGCTTACATTCGGATCCCGAGCGTTCTGCTGGCTCCCAAAGGTTCCTTCGGAGGCGGCCTGTAAAATATTTAAGCTCCTCCGCGTGGTCGCTCGTGAAACCCGACACGTAGTTGCTCTCTTCCTTCTTCGTCCACGATTTCTCCGCGTTTCATGGGCTTTCAGCGGCGAAGAACCTGGATGCCAGCCGACCGCCGTACCGTATCTTTGATGTGAATCCATTACCTAGATTCGAATTAATTGAAGTAATGAAGGGACGCCATATTTAAAGCACCTTGGCAGCTACTGTGCTGCGATTCCGCTTAGTCCATCTACTGGACATCTGGAGATAGATTTTGATTTTGGAACTGTTACTGGAACCGCTACTTTTAACACTTGTGTACTCAAAGGGAGACATTTGTCTACATCAATTCGTAAGTGAAAGTTCACATTAATCATAGAGAAGACATATGCTTTGTAACCTTGTTGTATACATATTGGTATTAAGTTTATTTACACATTTATATAGCATTAACTGTAATTAAATCTGAGGTTTTTTCCCGAAAGTTTAATTGTGTGTTTAAATTGTGGATTTAGGGAATATGTGTCCGTGTTTACTCTGTGGTCAAAAAGGTTGTTGCCATTTTTTAAAGATTTTTGTTAGTGAGATGCAAATTTTGGTTTTAAAAACTCGTACACGTTTGAAAAATAAAACTCATATTTTTCTAACATTTTATAAAAAAACTCTCCCCACATTGATTATCTGTAACGTAAAATTCAAACAAATTACCTAGAATTCGATCGTTGTATCTACATCTGTAGCAACTTTAGTTAATAATAAACATCCAAAGTCATATCTAATTTGAAAAGTAATTTCTAAGTTGTATTTATAATTTGTAGATATATAGGTGGTAACAAATTTATTAAACATATTCTGTATTTTTTTGAAAGTTTATCTTTTCGTAATTAAATATCTCTAATGAAAGGTATTCGCATAGAGATCTAGGAAAGCAAAGAGAGTTATTGCACTTGCAGTAATTGGGCAAACGCTCGGACTATAGTTTTCACAGGTAACTCTATGGAAAACCAGAGTTATAGAGATAGTTATTTCGACATTCAAAGGCTTTATTTAACTGTTGAACTTACTGTAGCACTGAGATTATATTGAAGATATTGTGAAATCCATTATAATTGCAGATACGACTATTATTTTATTAAAATATAGATTCAAAGCTATGAGACTATATACGTAATATAACAAACACTGGTTAATCTGATAAATAAAAAACAGATGAACAAAAGTTTCAAGAGTTTCTAAATGAAAATTAAAGTAACTTTTTACTATTTATTATTAAATTAAAACTAAGAGTAAATTTTTAGTAAAATATTCGTAATGATTCTTATTAACAAGTGGGATATAATAAGTTCATTATTCCATAAATCAATTAACAAATGCAGAAAAAGACACTTGTTTGCTTTTAAAAAGTTTTATTGGCATAAATGTCTAGTAGAAGAGTTGGTAGAGTTTCTTAAGATTACAAAAGAGCTCTTTTAAGAAAGAGATACAATCCGCTTGAATGTTAGAAGCCTTTTCCAGAAATGGTTCCTAGAGGGATGATTCCATTCCCCTAGGGATCGAAGCTCCAACGGAGGCACATAAACGGAAATAGTATTACCGAGGATATCGAATAAAAGCCAAATTTCATTTTGATTAATCAGTCTGTTCCCCAGTGATTATCGTCGGGCCTGCAAACTTTATTTTACAGGAAAAATTGTCGGTTTCCGTTAATACAAAAAATAAAAAGTTTTGTAAACAATTGGAAGACCCGTGAAAACATCAACGTATCAATTAACAATACTGATCGACAATAACGTATCGACATTAATGCAACATTTTTTATACTAACATTATAATACTATTGTATTAACTTCTATGATAAAATGTTTACTTAATAACTGAAAATGCAAGAATTGTTGGTTGAATAAATAAAGAAAAACGAATTACGAAAAGATGAAATAAGACACTAATAACGAGTTAAGTAGTCCTCGTTAAATCTTGGGAACGCCTTGTATGGAGTAAGCCTAATTACGGCGTGTGTGAATTAACATAGTTCATCGATCTGCAGACGGTAAGCTAAGCAAAGAAATATTCAGTCGATATAAAACGTTTCGGTTGGGAGTATGCAGCAATCAAAGGGTGAAACACAGAAAATCGGATAAAACGTCAACCAATCCAATTCGTCAATTTACTGTTTATACTCGACAGTATCAAAAGCAGATGGTCCTCCTGATGTTTGTTAATTCCTCAGGGAACAGTTTTATTTTTGTATCGATCACTTTCGAGGTTAATGTTCCTCAAGGGTTCGTTCGTTACCATTGGCGTCGGTTCTTTTAGATTTAATTTATTGTTAGATTGAACACGACTCGAGGAGGCGTCCGAGTAAAGATGTGCAAGAAAATACTCAATACTTAAGAGCTGAGCCAATCTCGATTCCATTGTTCGAGTTGTGACAAGTATTTAAAATTTCTGAGCTACTTAAAATTGACAAATTGTATGGGAAAAAAGCTTCTCGAAAAATCAGATAACTTATAGTTTGAAAAGTTTGAAGTTATTCAAATGAATTATATTGTTAATTATATTAATTGTATTAATAATATTCGAGCCCTCATAAAATTTCAATTTAGAAATTACTTTACGGCTTAAAAATTTTCTTATATTGGATATATTAGTAAGAATATATTGATAACACATTAAGAATAATGCGCTAATAATAATTGTTTTGTTTGAATATGTGTATATTCAAGTATATCGAAATTCTTCAAACTGCAAAATCTCTAAGTCTTGTGTAAACCCAAATATTTATGTCATTTGAGTTTTTTAAATCTCTTGTTTAATCAAACAATTCGTCGATTTCATTCAGCTCAAAACATTCGAACACTTAAGTCGACTTAATTGATTGATTATTATCTTACTAAGAAACAATTATTTACAGATAACTTTTTTCATAATTGACAACTTTAACATTTTTACTGTACTACTAATTGTGACGTGCATGACGCATAAAAGAATGGTCAAAATTATATATGAGTACCTTTTTCGAAATAATTAAAGTAAAAACACCAATATTTGACTAGTTAAGAAAACTGTTCTGCGTGAACAATAGTAAACGTTAGCTCCTTTATTAAATAAAGAGACCCCAAGCATGAAAATGCTATCTGAACTTTTTATACTACGTAACAAAGCGGACTTTTTTAAAATAGTCACATTATCCAAATATTATACATACTTTTGAAAATTCAATACTTGCGCCACGAGTTGATCATCCTTTAAACGAGGGAATTAGTAGTTAATCATATGATAGTTAGCAGGTGACCACTTATAGTAAAATCAAAAACACTAAAGACGATTACTTTAATATCATTTAATTGTAACGATTATAACAAATTATAAGTGGTATATTCGAAATTAGAGACGTACAATCAACTTCAATGAAATAAATTGTTAGTTTTTATGATAAAAAATTTAATTCAGGTAAAAGTGTTTCGGAGTTGGGTCGATAGAGGTTGCAGCATATCTACCGCGCCGTTATCGAAAGATCGTTACTATTAAAAACCTTATATATTATATTTTTCTGAAAAATGGTCAACTACTGATACCAGGTAAATTACTGATACTTTTACCTTCTTGACAATTAAATGACAAAAGTAAATCTAATACTCGCACGCCACTGTGTTTGATGAACAAGAATCTTTCAAACGCGTCGAAAACAGTCTTTCAGTCGACTTTGAACTGCATATTTTTCATTTTGCAATTTTCTCGCGAGTATTTGGGCCGTTCTTTCTATCTTTTCACTCACCGGAGAACTAGACGCCGCAGATTATTGCGTTCAGCATTACCTCGTACGTTCGAGGAGAAGAAAATAACTCGACACTTTCGATGC
Source organism: Nomia melanderi (assembly GCF_051020985.1). Taxonomy (NCBI): domain Eukaryota; kingdom Metazoa; phylum Arthropoda; class Insecta; order Hymenoptera; family Halictidae; genus Nomia; species Nomia melanderi. The sequence continues at coordinate 3,284,595 of NC_135005.1, forward strand.
AAGCACGTAAACACGGGTAGATGACGTTGCAAAGACGCTTACGGCGAACGGAATGGAAATGCGGATGTTACGAGGTGAAAGAAATTTTCATAATCTAAATTTATATTATCTCTCGCGAACCAGAATCTCGGGATTCGATGGTTTAGAGGTTATTCTCTGTTGCGACGGATTCACCGTGACGTGGAACGAAAGCTCTCGTTTCGTCTCGTGTCTGTCACGACGAGAACTTACTTCAAGGATTTAATAAAAAAAATACGATGTCATTCGAACATAGAATATCAAAGTTTTCGTGTTAAGCTTAGAGTTTCGTGAAAGAAACAGACGTTCAGAGTTTCGTTATGGATTTCTACTTTAGTCGACTTCGAGGAACGCACGGAGAGAATTTCGACACAAGACTTTGATTGAATTACTGAGTGTCTTTATTCGAGGTGCTCTACTCTTTATATAAGCTTCATCGGAGGGTTCTTAGAACCAGATGTGCACCGTATGACATGGAAGATTGCCACTGGGGTATGACAGTTTTAAAGTGTTGGGGTGTTTGAGGACGATGCGAAACGCGACATTAGTGCAGTTTGTCGTCATTTGCGCGAGAAATTAAAAGAACTGAAAGAAATTATATTTAACCACGTTCCGTGTCGCGTGCTAATTGTTTGTTAATTATTAATTGTATCAAAATATTTTTATGAAACATGTGGTCACGGATAGTGATACACGTTACAAAATAGCGGAAATATGAAGAAATTATATCAAAATGTATTAAAGTAACCAGATAACTACTTAGGTATAACGTAATATTTTATTTAAAGGATCAGTACGCTTTATAAGAAAAATATAACTGAAATTTATATTGGAACGTGTTAACTTTTTGCATTCTAGAGAAACCTTTCTCAGTGGGCACTTGATTTAATTTATAAAATTATAAAATTTAATATCTAATATTGAGCTTTGTATAATGCACCAGTAGAAATACTGTTGGAGTGTGAAGGCTTTGTAGGAACGTAATTTATGTGGAGAACGTACACGTTCTTTTGAATTAGGAATATTTTTAGAAGGAGTAATTTTATGTTATGTTATTCGATTATTTATTCATATTAATGAATATTTAATGATAATTATTAATAAATAATTATTAAGTTATTCAAGCAGCTTAATGTAAGCTTGTTCCATAAATATTTTTTTCATTGAATAGTTTCATTACAAAAAGAAAGTTTTATATAGCTATGTGTTTACTATAAACTTAAGTTATTTTTTATATTACTTTAATTACATCATTTGGCAAATCCCTTAGGAGGTGTATTGTCTTATATATTTAAATACTACTATAGTGGTGGTTTACTATTAGATGATATTGAAAATGTGGATCTTCAGTAAAAAGAGAATTAGGAAAACAATATATATTTAATAAGATAAAGAAAACAATACGGACAACACGTAAAAAATACAACACACGACTCTCGCACCAAAAATGTTCTTCTCCGCTGTCGCTCACCAAAATGTCCTCATGCACGCATTTCCACTCGCTTTTAACACACACCCCCATTCGTTCTGTCTTTCTCACCCTTGCACCCTTCTCACTCGCATCTTTCGTCCATAGTCAAAATTCACGCAGTCACGTACACACTTTTCTCACGGTTCAGTCGCTCAGTTCCAGACACTCTTCCTCGCATTCTTTCAGCCGCTCGAAATTGTCTAAACGCAGTCACACTATTTTCCAAACATCCCGGCGCCGGTCCGTCGCAATACGACCTGGTCGCCCTTACGCACGCACAACAAACCATTCATTCTACAATAAATATTCTAGATACTATACTACTTTCTAATAAATAGCATTTATATCTTTGTATTTGTCTACAACTGAATTCCCCCTTCAAACCAGTAAATATTACATTCAAAATATAGTAAACTTATTACAATATTTTATTGAATTATCATTAATTTTACTTAAAAAACTTGAAGTTTTATCATTTTTACTTCAACTTATAAATGAACAATACCTTAATAAAATGTTCTTTAAATTACTAATGTCAATATGTATATAATAGTAAACTAGAAGTGAAAATGATGTATTTAAAACATCTTAAACGTGCATCTTTATAATATGAAGCGATAAATTTATTAACGTTTAATTATCCAAACATGGAAAATACCTCGAGAAGTTTCAATAATTTATTAATCCAATGTGCGTACAAACTTTCTGAGGAACATGTTCGTACGTTTGTGTGGAGAAAACTCAACGGACTCGGTTTTCAGTGAAGAGCTCCAGTTAAATAGCAAAGGCCTTCTGAAGGAGAATATTCGGAATGCAGCCGAACGTGTCGGGGTTTATTACGCCGTTCTCGTATGTAGCGCGCAGTGTATTAATTATAAACTGGCGAAAAGAAAGGAAAAAACAGAAAACTCCGCAGCTGATCGATATTACTGCAACGTTGCGAAACACGGTTTGCACACGAATATGAGGAAAAAATGCACGGCAAACACGTGTGAGACATAATTAGGAGCGCGGTTCGCCATGCACATTGGCCGATAATTATTTTAGACTGGCTATAATTTAATTTCTTTGCCAAGATTTTCGCTTTGGTCGAGCTGGTATTGACCTAATTTCATTCTTTGAAGTGACAAACTGACTTTAAATCAGTTAAATTGTTAATTATTGTCATTGTTCCATTTGTATAATCAATCAAGATTACACGTTAGTTCTTTAATCACGTTATTTGTTAGATATTACTAACAATTTACTATAGATCCAGTATGATTTTGTATTCTTCGTATTAGTATTCAACTGTGAACTAATAAAGTATTTTTCTTTCGAAGTTACATGCAGGATATTAAATAAAATACACTATTTGCTGTTTATTGCTTGAAATAATATGTAATTATAAATGTATTACTTTATAGCTTATTTAGGTAATTAATTATAATTAGTATATTTTTAAGTTGTAATATAAGATAACTAACTTTTAATTACCAACAAGCCTTAGTTGTTTCAAAATTTCTCTTGGACATATATTAGAGTCTATAAAAGCATGAAAATTGTAAATAAAAATTCATTCCATTTATCAAGCCAAACACTCCATTAATTTTGTTGGCATCATGAAATATGTTTTGTTCCGATTATATCGTAGACCACATCTCGTGTCATGTATTTACTCGTGCAGTAATGAACCGTCTGATCTACAAGTTCTGTTCCACTAGAGCTTCGGAATGAGAGCACACTCGTTCCACTTGTCCGAGTAAAGAATGAACCAATTCCTAATAGTTTGAAACTGACCCAACGACAGTAAGCTTTAGCAATTAGCGAACAGCCACCATGTCTCCGTTGCATAATATTTTTACACAACATCCTTAGAACACTATTTCCAATTGGATTCTTATATTTTCCACAGTTTTTGCAAATCTACTATCAATTCCTGTATACATTTGACGATTGGAAATTTATTTTATAAAAGAACTAACACTTATATCTATAATCAAATTGTAGACACTTCATATGACTGTACATTTTGATAGACAAATTAGGAAAAACTAAATTAAATACAATAAAATGCAGTCTCCTTCCTGAATAGTTTCAGTTAATTGGTTAAACAACGTGAGAAAGAATGCTGAAAACAGTGTATAGTTCAAATTAATACATGTAAAGAAGAGATGTAAGAATATCTCATTTATCAGAAAGTTTTTAGTTTTTTTTAATAATTATGGATGATATAAGTGAATAAATACATATTTCTGAACAGAAGTGTACATATTTTGTTACGTGGTGAACCTGATACAAGTAAAAAGAACAAAGTGTAATTGACTTTTCAGAGTACAAGAAACCGATGGATCCTTCTTCGAAAGTTTCACCGCGTTATCTTGGAAACAACAAAATCGGAGGCTTGTAGTTCTTCAAGAGTCTGAGGTCAGATCGAAGGAACCTCCTCCACCGTCCAGAGACAGCAGTTTGAATACTTCGCAGTATCGTTTCACCAAAAAAGAGGTATGCGAAATTATTTATTATTTTACTAATTATTTATTTAACATCAGATTTCTGAGAACAAATTTTTCCCGTTTTATATTAAATAACTATTTATTTTCCTTATAAAGATATTGAAATACGCAAGATAATTAGCGATGGAGGAAGAATTTAAACAGATCACATTATTTTTCTAACAGAAGATTAATATAAAACTCATACGAAATTTTATTTAGAAGTTAACCCCTAAAAAATAAAAATATAATCTGAATGTAAATAAGTAAGTACTGGTAGAAAGAATGAATAATTCTGTTAATATTTCAAAAATACTATTTACATAAAAATAATTTTAAATATATAACGATATTTATAACAATTCAATGAAAACCTTTAATATTTACTTACAATACTTCTCGAAAGAAGATAGTGAAGTACATGATATAAATACGTTATTTTCGAATTTCAATGGGATAGTGCAAGGACTGCAGATTGCAAACGCGAATAATCTCTTAATGGAAAGGTGGATTAAAAAATCGAATGCAACGTTCACGGCGTAATGTATGAAAAGCGTAATTGTAGCTCATGTTTAGACCGCACTGCATTTACGGTTTGGTGATTTTAAAAGTTGGTTCCGCGAAATGTAGAGAGTGTAAGTTTCCGGTTTTCACTGCTTGCACGACACACTGTGCGTTTGCCCTACTAAATGCAAAAGTTTGTTACCATCCACAATCATTTAAAGTAAGTTGAGACTTTAAGTTGGTTCAGTTGTTTCAAACACAGGGAATTGCACGTGTGTTCTAGACAATAGATTTTTATTTTAATTTTAAATTCACCCCTGAAAATAGTCCTACATTTTGTAGCTCAAACTCAAGAGCATTTAACTTACATTACTTGAAGTAAATATGTACAATCAATTTAATGGTTTTAGTTTCTTCAAATGGTTACATATATGTTTACAATCCTTATTTTATATTTTTGTCTTTATACTTTCTTCAATTGTAATTTATGAGCTTTTATTATATTATAATAATTAAATATGACAATTTTATGCATGGAATAGTATTTTTTGAATAACGTATAAATAAAAGCAATTTTATATTTCAATTATAAAATCTATTTGATTACGCTTATTTTTCACTTAGAAACGTTTCATAATGCGTTACTTCAATGGACACTTTAAGTAATTATTACTCATTATTATAACTAAGTTACTTTGTGTAACTGTAACAATTCTTTTTTTCGTTAATATTTTTTCCCGAAATTTTAAAATTACTTATAAGTAAAAAAATGAATATCATTCAAACAAACTTAATTGTATCAACAATTTTTGTATCAAACTTATTATTAATCACTTTCATCTTCAACTTTGAGAACTATTTTTACTCAATGCTGGAATATAATCAGTTATACAGAGATACGTTTCGAATATTTTTCGTTGCCCTACATTTCCAAGTTTCATTAAAATCTGTTCATTCAAATTGACTAACGTCCCTTATTAGATAATTTTAGGTTACATTGATTAAATAAAGTACACGGCCGACAAATGTGTTTAGGTGTGACATACTTAGAACATATTTATTAACTCCATCCGCCACATTACTTTCGAATTATCATTACGCTAACAAATTTCGTTTGACCCTTTTGAAGATACATAAAAGAATTTTCGTCACCATTTATAACTTCTACTTGGTAGTGTGGTTCTACCATGTTCATTATATCCAGCACCGAGAACGTTCATTAGTATCAGCGTTAAATTTCTTGCGAGCATATTACTCGGTTCATGCAACACCACATTTTATCATTCAGCGAGACACATACGTTATTCCATCGCAGATTGCATGCGGCTTAGTGGTTGTGTTTGACTGCTGAAATATTATGCGTGCAGGTCAGTTAGGTCGGCAGTACGTTTCAATCGAAATGAAAGACATTGTCTTAATGGTTCTGCCAGTTCAACGTTCGGGCATTCGCGGACATTGAGAACTAACTGTTTCATGATCTCTAAGAATAAATGGGAAAGCTAGGAATTGGAATTGAAATTCTTTGAACTTGTTGCATAATTATTTTACTATTTTAGGTTCTGACTAATTTCATTCATTTTCATTTTAAAATCACTATTAATAATAGTAAATAGTTATGATAGACAGTAAATAATAATAATTTCTTATTACGCACTTTGTATTCTGAGAAATATGCTATATTTCCTAATAATTGAGAAAAGCGTTTTAGACAACGACTAAGTAGTGGGTAGTTGTAAAATTACCTGATTGGTGGAGGCCTTTTTTCGAGACTTCCGCCAGTCGGAAAAAATCCAATCGCACTCCTCCTTAGCAGGAAAATTTCCCATATAAGCCCGAGACCATGGCAACCGTGAGGAAAGCTGAGATACTATTCGACTCTCCCGTTAGTTCTATCAGCCTTATGCTTAAAAATGCACAGGGGCAACAGGAATCAACCGTACGCTCCACCTCAGCAGACGGCTCAGCCAATAACAAGGATGTACCGAAACTGAGCCGCCATAACTATAAGGCTGAGTGCGGCAAATGGACGTCTCTCCTTGCACTTTTAAGTCTAAGGATGGAACTAACGTGAGAGGCGAATAGTAACCAGTTCTACAGTCACGGTCACGCGTAATAGTTTTGAACAGTTTTCGGTTGAATAAGGACTATGACACGAGTACATCAATAATAATTAAACTTGTTACATTCCTAGACTATAATCGGCTCGCGCGAGCGATACAATAACACGTCTGAACTGTTCGACGGTATACCATCGACCTGGAATAGAATTTGTTCAATCGAATACATCAGAAATTCAATTAATTCGTATGACCAGGAATCGGTATGTTATTTTGTAAGGAACGCAGAGCTTTTTTTACTTGTCCGGAATCCGAAAGTTATTAAGCTATTCAGGCTAAAGACAGGCTTTACACTGATTGATTCACCAATCAGGGAACTAGGGCTCTCACCGCTGCTCAGATTTTCGGATATCCTAATCTCAAGTATCAGATTTCTCGATAACCACCCAATTTAGACCCATGTATCTGGTTACTCGCTTAATATGGATCAGAATATTCGAATTCGTTTCTATTACTGTACGGTCTAAGTAATGCAACTTGTTTCTTTTTAATATTACGTCTAATAAGTGTGCGTAAAATATGAATACACGTAGAAACACTAATTTTCTCATTTTTAAGTATAATTCCCTGCTCAAATTAATTTTGTATTATCGGAATACAAATAACATGAGTTTTGCATATGATTTAATGAAAACAAATTAAAAATTGTGAGAATGGTATTTAAGTATTAATAACCTTTCACAAGTATATTAACCTCGTATGAAATTTAAACAATTTTTATTCGAGGATCTCACTATTCAGGGTAATCTGAAAAATATTATTTTCTACGTTTCTAATTAAACCTAATTAAAACGTAAATCTCTATGTAAATAAAAATTGGTACGGATTAGTTCATAAAAATTGGATTTAAAGGAAGAGCTCTCAATTACATTATGGATTCTGCTGTGTTTCAAAGAATTCTCATTAAACATTATTAAAAATTTTATTATACTGAGTTTCAAATAATCATAAACGCTGTGTGCGCATGAAATCTACAATTTACTTATCACCGTAATATGAGTACCGTTTCATGGTACTATCTTTAATATTCATAGTTATTAGAATAATTTGGACGCATTAAAATTCGGTTAGACTAACAACAAGTCGAAAAATACTTTGTAATGTCAGAGAAATCAGTTCATTTCCATCTTGTTAAGCGATACAACGAAGCCGCGCACAATTGACCTGAAAATCATGTACCTTGAGTCTCGATTCATTTCCCGGAGGGACAACTGGTATTCTTCTTTTTCTGTTTATTAACGAAGCGAAAATGCAACGGCGACTCTCTCATTATTCCAACACGAATCACGTTACGTTTTCCCATGCGACTTGCCGAACAAACGATACCGCTGGTAAAAAGAACGAAGGGAATTATGCGAAGAAAAGGATCGGGAAAAAGGGTGGCTTCGACAGTCGGGAACAGTTCAATTATCTCTATTTGGCACAATTCGACTGTCTCCAACGGCGGGAACAATGTACACGTTCAAGGGAGGTACACGTTTTTAGAAAATCAAGGACTTCGTTATTTCCTATTCACATCCTCTCTCTTCTCTCGTTTTATTTACGTATTATGTGCCCTGTATATTTTACTTATTTAGACGTGCTTGGTCTATGGAAATTATTTTGCTGCGAATTTATGCTTCTCCTTAACATGATTACCTATAAACTTTGTAAGTTAATAGGTGTAAATAATTATTTTGTGTGAATTACTCAGGAAATTTAGGAAATTTGTTTATTATAACTATTTTTAATATGAATAGATAATTATTTCTAATATAATAGAAAATTGTGGAGATTGTAATTGGAAACAATATCTTCTTATTTTGACTGTAATATTTTATTCTCATTTTTCTTAGTATTTTTCAATTGTTTGGTGATACATGGATACATTCGAAGAAAATTATTGAATAGGCTATGTGTTTTATATTGTAAACAATTTCTACGATATTAATATATTTCATTATATTCCTTTGTAGTAGAAGATGCAATTTGTTAGTTTAACCGGTAAATAAAGGAAATAAAACCGAGCACGATACTGTTAAAAGCTCAATTTTCAACAGTACAATCTGCCAACGATTGGATGTTTGAAACTCGTACGAACTCTGAACGATGTTCGTATCTTCTTGTGTCTACCTGGTTGACCGACATTAACTTTATCTTATTTCTGGCAGAGCCAGCTCACTTTTTCTGCATCACTTCTCTTTCATTATTGTTATTTCTGAACAAAAATATCAGTGGAGGAAAAAAGGAATTTTAACGAGAAATACATGAACATCCATGTATCTATAATAAAAAATGTAATTAACGGGATATCGATTTTTCATTCAAAACAAAAGATTTTAAAAACTAAACTATGTATTCGTTTTTTTCTATTTTTAAAGGTTCTAAAGATCTGTTTAAATAAAGAGATATATAATAGAACCGACATATTTCGAAATAAGTTCTAGAAAGTCCGAACATTTAGCAGAATAACAGATTAATTAAGTATTTAATAACTTAAAGACTATTTAATATTAAACCCATATTTTAATATTAAAACCAAATCCCTCTTTTAACACTAGAACAATAAAACCAGTTAAAATGACCCATTTGCGTTTTCTTATCTCTCAATTATTGATATCTTGAAGGTATTAAATATCTGAAACATTTCTAAAAATAATTGATGTCACTTGAATATTATAAAGATTAACCAAAGAACCCGAATTAAATCTACTCTTACTATTCTTATAAGGAATATGCATGAAGTGTATCAAATCTTTAGTAGTTTTAGTGTTAATAAATAAAAGGCCATTGAAGATAATATTACAATAAGCAAATGTTAGTTGTCATAATAGGACTAATTGAATTTTGTGAATTAGAAAAGATTCTACAAACTTCGTTTCTTATATTAGGTACTTACTATTAAGGATGTAATTGGTTGGTCAAATTATGAATACAACAATTTTATAATACTTTCGAATAACGTCTCAAAATTTATGTTTAAAAGAAAGATTTAAATTTTTGTTTCAGTTGGAACAGTTGTACATAGAAGTCCTTTACACGATCGCCAACACTGTGGGCGCCAGTACAGGACAATACGCCCACTACAAAGAGGATCTTTATAGATACGCACAGGAAGCTTTTAGAGTACCGCAAGATCAACATCGTCGTTATCTGAATATTGCGTCTGAAGAGAAGGTATCTATTCGTTACGTTTTTATAAGAAAAATATCTTAAAAATAAAAAGGCTATATGCAATTAATTTTCACAACGTAATTGATTATCCAACGGTATGATAATATTTTGAGACAGTTTTAAAACAAAGACAAGTCAAGCAAGAAAAATATTAGAAATATTTAAGTACAATTAAATATTTTTGATAGTTTAAATGTAGTAGTTTAAGTCCTTAAATTCAATAGTTTAAATTTCAGAAATATTAGGGTTCATAACTATTGTTTTAAACGTAGCGAACATTTATTTATAATATATAGTATATTATAACTAACATTTATTTATAATATATAGGATATTATAACTGATCTTGTCTCTACTTATCTTTGATAAACTCCATTGTCTGTCACAGTTGTATGTTGACATGTCATGATACTGTTAACATTATTCTATTTATCTGATCTGTGTTATACTACATTATCAGTTACCATTTGACTGACCAAGTACGATCCTATTCTACTTGGCTGAACAGTTACAGTCCACCTGTGTAATCATGAATAGGGAGTGTACCGTTTGTCTAGTTAGGAACTGGCCGTCGAACATTATTTGTATGATGAGTGACTGAATGTACACAACATGACCAAGCGTGGTTCAAGAAAATCATATTATTCTATGTAATTAATGATTTATATTTAGTTTAATCTTATACCTGAATTTAAAGTCCATAGAAAAAGGATTTTATAGAGAATGTATAATAACCAACGAGAAACAGTTAACGAATATAATAAAAACACCAATATTAATAACGAATATAAATTTTTACATAGAAATTGAAATTAATTTATAAATTTTAAATATTCTGTTGTAAATAAAATCTGATTTTGTAATTTTACAATTAACTACAATTAATAAGAGTTGCTTATACTTATTAATTATTAATTGGAATTCATGCAAATAAAGTTTTAAAAAGTTAATGTAAGCTTGTAACTTTAAGATTATAATAGAATATCATAATAACTTCTGACAAAAGGAAGAAGAAAGTACTATATTTTGTCATTGTAATTTACTGAATTGTTAAGAAATATTAGAACTGGTTCAACATTTGTTCTAGCCTCCAATAGTCGTTCTGAGCGTGGTGGTGGTCGAGGCCGAAGGATTGGAAGCGAAAGACGCAAATGGTAGGAATTCTGTTTATATTTATTGCACTAGCAACTGTTCAGTTCAGTTCCAAAGAATGTCAATACGAGGTTTATCCGGTTGACAGATACATAGATGAATTTTTTATTGGATTACAAACATAATCCTGCCTCAGCCGCCGATGTCATAAACTTTGACGCCGACCGGATGAAAATCGATATATCTTTCATACGTCGTTTCACTTTTTGATATTTCACAGAAATCCCGAAATAATGGTGTTTCGTCGAAATTACAAAATAATGGATTAATTAAATATCGTAGTGGCATTTATTTAATCCGTCCTGGCGGTAAATCGATTCAACCCCAATTTCAAGAATTAAATTATACAATTTGTCCTAGGAACTAAATTCATTATTTCATTAATAAATTTGTTATATAACGGTAATTTAACAAGTTTTCTACTAATTGTGTACGTGATAACAAGTATTTCGAAATTTATTTAGTAACTCCATTTAACGCAAATGTCAAGAACTTGACTGTACTATTCATTTTGGGAACTATATAAATGTAGCAGATACTTAATCAATCTATTATATTACAATAATTAAAAGAATTGAGCACATAGTAATATTTACCTAAGAATATAATCAGTTAATATGGAAAACAATACTGTATTGGACAATAGGATTGATAAACCTTGTATTGATCGTACTGTATGCAGTGTTAGAACAGAAATGTACTTTGATACCATTGATACATATAGCTTTGAAACTCATACTCCTGTTACACATTCAATGTATAACACGTTTACAAATGATTCAATTGAGCTTAATATTAATTGTAACGAAAAAGTATCACAAGTTAACCATCGTTGTTCTCTTTTCAGTAAATTGAATATTGAGAGTGACCTTCAAACTAGTGGTAATAACAATAATATTAAACTGGCCACATTCGTCATTATGAAATATTTGATTTTGATTACTAAATTATAATTGTACTGATAAAATTTGCTAATAATTTTTGTATAATTTATAATGTTGACTAATATTGCACTGTGTGATACTATACAAATAAAGAAGACAAGTCGAGAAAAAACATTTTGCCGAGCAATTTAGTTTCAAAATATTTTATTACACCATGTGATGTATGTGTATATAAATCAATATCAACATTTTGTTTAGAGAAATACGACTTTGTCAAACAGTTTATTCATGAAATATCTGTTAACTTGAAATAACAGATAACAGCAAACAATAGCTATTAGTAAACATTGTCAGTTTTGTAAACAATAAAAAATGATTAGAAACCTTCAGTTTTGATGTAAAACTTCAAAACTTTGTTTTCTCGGTAAGATCGAATAACATACACTTACATTTTGAATGCAATAACGAATATCAATATAACAAATAATAATAATTACATTAATAAATCAATACAATCATATATTATTATTCAATACTCAGCAAAAAAAAAGAAAAATATATGAATACTTAGAAGATTATATTTACACGAAAGTTACTGTTATCTCTATTCGCTCAAAAGAAAATTACGAAGGAAATGATCTATGCTTCCCGCAGGATTCAGTGATCCATACTGCATGCTGGGAATTCAGCCGGGTAATACAGGTGCGCCATTAAGTCCTCAGACGAATTTAACAGCGCACTCGCCCCACACGCCTCCCGCCTCGCCCCGTCAAGCGACCCGGGCCCTTTCCGACGGGGGTGAAACCGAAAACTCTCAGCACGAGAAACTGCGGAAGCACCATAGGTAAGTCGAGGCAACGGTGCTTCCGTTTGCACTGGCAACGATCGATTCACCTTCTCAGTTAATCGAACGGTTGAAGGTTTTAAAACAGACAACTTGGGAAGTATTCGAGTTTAGCCCAGATCAGCTAGTTAGAAAATAGATTCTCGAACTTTCTCTAAGTTTCCGAAGGTTCAACCACGGTAATCGTGGTTCCGCGCTAAAACTCGCCTGCCGAGATGTAAATTATACATCACTTCGTAAGGGATGTTCTACAATTATTGCGTTCGCAGATGGTAATTTCATTATCGTATCTTGCCACCATTCGTACATGTACATACAAGTGCATACAAAACATGTATGTACATACGTGTAGATAGACGGATGGATATACATAGGTACAGTTAAATTCAGATCATAGTCTGAACTAATAGACTATAAAGGATTCAATAGTGGTTGGGGTAGTGACATCGAGGATTATTTGATTACTGTTATTGTTCCCACGTTTATTGCCTTACTTTGTTGCAGCTGAGTAAGTGATAAGACAACCTTGTGACCCTTTAGATGTATGTATTTAGTATGAGCGAAATAAAAGTTTGTGTCTTCGTGGATTATTTGAAGATTTAATTATTTGTAGGTAGTTTTAACCCTTTTCGGATGGGATTATTATTAAACTTTCAAGATTTTATTAAAATTGTCATGTAATCTTAGTTTTTAAAACGAAGCATCACGTTTGTATTTTGATAATAGGTGTCGAATGCAAGAAACTCTTGTGTAGTAATTTAAAAAATAATAATTCTGTAAGTAGCTTTGTCCGGAATGAAATTGAAAAGATATAATATAGAAATATAAGAAATATTTGAGCTACAAAGAAATCCTACAGTAAAAGTAACATTTCAATTAAGTTATATTTAAAACAGAATTAGTAAGCATTAATACCAAAAATTTGAGAAAATAACTTTTATATAATTTCATTTAAGGTCATCAGCAGAACAGTCATGAAGAACCGAAACAATGTTACAATAGTTACGGCTGAAAAATGGTTCTTTCATTCTACCTTCCAGTTTGATTATTCCCTTACAAAGTAGAAAATAAAATGGAGTGTTCACCTTTTCATGTCAGTTTGGTTTACTTCGAACAGACTCTCTAGATTAATGGATTGAAGCAAAGAGATTCAGTTTCGATTCAAAGGAAGATCAAAATCTTTAAAAATAGACAATGACTACCTTCAAGCAAAAGCTCACTTCATCCTTACACTGAGACGTCTAAAATTCAATTTAAATGTGATCAATAATACTTTAAAATTAATTTGGAATATTTTTGAAGTTATAGAACTTTCTTTCCCGAGTCTTACACATTTTATTTTAGACTTCCTTTTATCTCATCGAAAGTAATAAAATGATAAAAAAATTGTTTAAAAAACAGGAGAGTAAAACAGTAAGAAATAATGAGGTAACTAGGGCACCCTGTATATTTCAATATCCTTGCAAAAGGACTTGAATACGTATGAATATTCTATACAATTTATACAGTGCATAGTAATCCGTATTTATCGGAAAAAACTGACGTAAAATACCAAATCTATCCAATTCAATGTTTTTTTTCAATTTGCTGTTTAGAAATTTAACTGCTTCCGTGAAGTGAATTTTAAATTTCTTCTCTTGATTAAAATTTGTAGTAAGGGAGAGCCATTGACTCAAGAAAAATAAGGTGGATCGTTTTAGGAGGTACGTGGATACCACCTACGTCCCACAGGGGTAGTTTCTTGAGAATATATCGTTTGCAGAGCTGATTTTACAGAATTTTCCCAATAAAAAACAGTTATGTGTTTTAGTTTTAGTAACTGCATTACTAAAAAGTTTCTTCGCATATTTCAAACAAGATTAAAGACATATTTCACTTTATTAAAATCCTTCTCTATGAAATAGTGACCAACAAAATTATAAGTATTACTTTATTCATTAGAAATTTAAATTTACTCAAATTGTATATCATTTTCAAATTTGATCAAGTTCTACTTATTCCGAATGATTACATTGTAATCATATTTTCTTTTATCGATTTCTTAATTATTTTCTTTAGTATAATTGAGCCTTAGTGCTCAGTAACAATAAAAATTATGGTTCATGTGAAAGTTAATGTAAAAATATTAATATATTTAAAGTGGTGCAGTTTTATTTGCATTATCTATTTGTTCGAAAATTTCGTTCCATCTTCCAGTCTGTTTATTTTTGTACAGTATTCTCTTACATTTCATAATGAACGTTATATAAAAAATAAAATACTTTTAACAAGTCCAAAACTGCAAACTTTTCGCCCAAAATTATTCTGAATTTTTTTTGATTATAGTAACTTTAACACAGAATTTTACTGACATATGGTAACTACTCATCGACGAAACAGTTTACAATTTCAAAATCGACAGATTACCTTCAGTTTTAATATCGCCACCCTGAAAGCTCTCTTGGATTTCCAATGAATTAATCTTTCTTCAACAATCCCTCTAATCAACCATCATCGCAAAACATTTTTCTCGGAATAAGAAACTAACCTTATTAAATGAAACGAACAAAAACCAGAAGAATCTCCAGTTTCAACAGTCTAATCTTCGAATCCCTCTTCACTCCCTAAGTAATCAATCTTCCGTGAACAATTTTCTAAACTCATTCCTCATTCGACACAACTGTTCTCAAAATAATAAACCCATCTCACATTAAAATCAAACAAACAAGAAGTAACAGTATCTCCAATTTCAACAATACAACCTCTGAAGCTTCCTTCTCTTCCTAATTAATCAACTTTTCCCCCACTATCCCTATATCCTGTCATCATTCCGCAAGATCATCCACCATCTCCAAATTCATCAAAGTTATTATCACCGGTAATTATCAGCGCAGAAAAGTTAGCCGCGTGATCGATTAATCCTATTACGCAGACGACGGTAACTCGATCGATCACTAGAGAAGACACCCGTGGGGCGCGGAACGCAGCGCGCAACAGGAGAGACGCGTTCACTAGACGCTTCGCTCGACTGACATTTCCACAAAGGGGCGGCTGATAACAATGAGGTGTTGCCGGATGCGGCAAGTACTGTTCGCGACGGTTCCGCGGCAGAATAAGGCCGCGTCGCATTCAGAATCGTGGCGGACCGCGGTTTCTATCTCACGGCCATTGTCTTCGCAGCCATCGGAGCCCGCGAGACGATTAATTCCCAGTCCCGCCGATGCACGGGATCGCGGAGCGTGTCCACGCGCGCCAGTCAATCGTTCGTCGCGTTTTCAGGGGTCGAGTGAAACTGTTTAGATTTTCAATTATTTATGAAATAAGGCCGCTCTTATGGGACAATACACCTACGATAGGCATCTCAGGTTTCTGCCGACTGCAGTTCGGATATCACATGGTGTCTAGCGGAACGGAACAGGGGCAAGAGGTGTCTTTTTAGTTTACAGTTTTATAGTTGTCATTGGTAACGTGTAACCGTCTTGACGAATAGTAAATTAGTGATCAAAGACATTAGAAATTAGGGGAAACCGACACAAATTTAGGTGAGAACAAATGAAAACTGCTCAATCAGTCGAAGTCCTCAGCCTAGCCATCAAGTGATCTCCTAGCAGTACCTACAAGCCAAAAGTGCCAGGAGAAGTGTTCACTCGCGATGCTCGGCTTTGACACATTTTCGTTATTGGCGTAAATTAAAGTCGCATAACGAGAAACGTAAATAAAACAGAATACGACAAAGTGAGAAATAACAATAGAGTAGTGTTGTAAAACTCTCGAGTCCTAGGGGCTTCGAGACTCAACCCTAGAAGCCAAATCTTGGAAACTTAAGTCTCCGTAAAACTCGAGAATCTTCAAAGGTGTAGGACTTAACCTTGAATCCTTGGAAGTTCAAACTGAGTCAGAATCTTCAACGCTCAGGTCTTTATGATCGAAGAATCCAACTGTCTGTCGCTATATTCATACTGTACGGTGTTAGAACTTCAGTATAAACAATGACTTAAACGTTGAAGACGTTAGCTTTTGTAGCTGAAAGCTTGAGCCCTGGGAGCCGAAGCTCTTAAAGCTTCAGTCGCGACTGCAGTTTTCCAGACCCGAGGTTCAGGACTCATTTTTACGACATTACGATAGAGAATGAACATGATTACCGATATCTTGTTTATACCTCACTTTGTTTCATTTGTTTTCCTTACGTTTTTCGTTGTTCGATTCGGCCAATAATACAATCTGAGCACCGTGAGTAGACACTTCCTCTTGCCCCTATGGACTTTTAGTTTGCAGGTAATCGGCACAAACGTAAGAGGCCTAGTGTGTGCTTCCGCGTCAATAAGTTGATTTAATGTTTTTTTCTACCGCATTGGCACAAATAAATACTCGAAATAATACGCATAATACGTATCATGTAAGATTCATCGTCTGCAATCTTTTATTTACATGTATATTCTATCCATCATACGCATATCGTATGCATAATACGTATATTGTCCTGTAAAAACGGCTTAAATTGTCAAAAACACATTATATTTTATCTATACTGTTTTCTTAAAAGTAGAAAAAGTTTCGAGTTACACAGACACATTCGTTCTGCTCTGGAAAAGTTTGAAGTTTGATAACTATTAAAATAACTTTTATTTGTAAAAGTTAATAGTCTTATTCGACCTTTGCTGCGTTTTCATCGTTTCCGGGCCACCACTGTCGATTCAGGCTCGCAGCCATGCCGAATGCAGAGAAATTGGCTGTCAAGAAACTAGAGACCCTGTGAGCGAACTATTCTATCGATGATGAGCTTTCGCTAGACTCGCGTGTGCATAGACAGTAGTGTCAATTCGGTTAAACGGGACGCTTATGTAGAGGCTTAATAGAGTATCGAGACGGTAGTCTGCAATCTTTGGATGTTAGGTGCAACTCATTGCATTATTAACGGTTTCGATAGTGTTAGACGACAGTGTACTGCCTTTGAAGGTGATCGTTCAGCGACACGAGTGTAACGTTTGCTCTAGATTCCACTCATTTTAAATTAATGTACCGGGTGGCAGATTGTGAACTGTGGATGCGACTATCGTTCAAACTAGTTGTTATTTCAGAAAATGTTTCAAATAGGTTTTATTATATTTTTAGGATGCAATTTGTGAAGTTTATTTACAAATAGACGCCTGAAGGACATATAAAGGTTTATTTAATCCTTTTTAACATTAGGTTTGCGGACATTTATTGTACGGTTTATTTTACTACTCCTAGAAAAATTGATGTTCGTTCAGTTAGATTTCGGAAATTGGAAATTTAAAAGTAGACAATTAGCATACATGTTCGTGTATTTGCATCAATCAAAGTTGACGTAAACATTTACCAAATAGAGTTTATAAAGTTCAATGTGCATCAAATTGACGCATTTCGAAAACCTATTGTTAATAAAATAAAAAAGTATCATCCTACTTGTATAGGAAAGCTATTAATTTAGACACTTCAATCATTATATGGGAGAGTTATGGTAATATAGATACTTATGGCTTTGGAGTGGGGTAACGTAGCTTCTTCTTGATGGGAAAAACAGTTATAGAATTTCAAAGTTTATTTTTGATGCGTAACGAGATCCGATGCTCGGCGTACGCCAATAATGACCATGCGTCCGAAAGCCGAGCGTTGTGAGTGAAAGAGTACCCTTGCCCCTTTTCACTTTTGAACCAATGGTCGGCTTGACTAACGTAGGACCTCCACAGTACAAAGATATCGAATCCTTGCGATTCACCCTGTACATAAGTATCTGTTCCACGGTGAAACCAATTCATCGACGACGCTAATTGACTCAATCTTAAATGAATTTCGAAAGGAAGCAACCCGAGAATACCGAATGAAGATTATTCACTCGATTATTCAGCTCGATTCGATATTTGTTATTTGGAACATCGCGAATGCTTTTCGGTTGAATTGTCCTTTGACCGCGACGCGTCGGTCCAATTTGCAAGTATTTAAAGCCGACTCATTTGGTATTGCTGGTCGCAACAAATTCTCGGAAAACGTACCCAGAGACGGAAAGGTCGTGGAAAGATACTGTAGTTGTTCAAAATCAGTTTCAGGCTGTCGTTCAAGCGCAAGGAGCACACGAGCAGACGCGAACATCGAGAGTCCTTAAGCGGTGCGGTCCCGGCGAAGTTTATACGGGCGACCACCGTGAAGCCGCACACGCTCAGCCCGCGATGGAACGAGAAGTTTCGTTTGTAAGCAACGCCAAGTGTTCCCAAGCAAAGCTTGTCTCCCTTCTAATTGATCCGAAGTCGGAAACGCTTTACGTCCAATCGAATCGGACAGCCGATAAGCCCTAACATTTCCGTTTTTCCCATTTCCAGTGACATCGACGATATCAGTACAGACATCCTGCATCTGGATATATGGTAAGTAATGTCATTAATCATTCGCTTTCGACGAAAACACGTTTCTTCGAACGTCGAATGGAGCGTTGTATATCGTAGAACATTTTGAAACTGTCCATTTTATTTGCTCATCATTTTTCTGTGTACAATGGTGCATTGAAGTTTATATTTATTTGATTCTTTAAAAGGAAAAATGCATGTGAACACTTTGAGGAACTTGTGAAACGTAGGAATTAATTATTTATACCAGTACAAATGGTATTCCACTTTCAATGAAAACTGTTCGAACCTTATCGTTGAGCAGTTAAAAGAGTTTTAGTGCGTGTACAGAAACTAAGAACTTCGATATGTGTGTGTTTAAGAACAAAAAGAAATTCTTAATACAATTCAAATTATGCGTAGAAATTCTGCCACCTGAAACAGTTAGTTTCTAATAATTTTCATTATTTTCTGCAGCTTTCTTTCCAATTAAAAATCCAAGTGTGGTCTTGCAATTCTTATTGTACACAAGGTCGCTGAAAGCAGTGAAACAAATTATACATTAATGAATACGTGTGTAGATAATGCATATTACAGTACTGGAAAAATGTATGACACAAATTTCAATAAGAATATAAATGCACATAATAATTAACGTACACAGTACGCACCTACATGAGAACATAGATACAAGTTTACTTTAGGAGTATGTAATTTATCCTCTTCACCAAAATGAATGAAATCGTTCTGAAAATTGGGCCGTTTGCATAAAAAAGTAAATGCTTATAAGTATTAAGTATAAATAAAAATAAATACTAGATTTCTTATGTACAATCGTTTACGAGTTTTAGATAATAAACGCTGGAAAATCTTAAGAAAAGTGAGTAACATACTTGAAATTACAATAATATTTACTTAATATTTTTAATAAATACTAAGTATTATGGATATGAATTTTAAGTATTTTTAAAATAAAATTGTTTCTGGTAATTACTTCACTCTTTATACATATAGAACCGAGTATTTATAATACAGTAATCCCTCGTTTAACACGGTTAATTGGTTCCACAGAAACTTCGCGTTAAACGAATCGCGTTATATGAGACCCACGTTATATACAAAAAAGGGGTTAGGTTCTGAAACCTTTTTTATTTTTAATTACGAAAACCCGCCAACCGGCTCGGCTTTCTACAATATTTACACATGCATCTATGTGGTGAAAGGTAATTCGCTTAATATAAATTCGTAAATTAAAAAGAATTTGTAAATCGCGTTGTGTGAGTACCGCGTTAAACGAGGGATTACTGTAGTTACAAAATTAATAGTAAAACCTAACACTTCTTTTTAAGCAGACGATACATTATCTATGTTACCTAAATGCGACATTATGTGAGAATACATTTTTCTAGTATTGTCTATTGCTTCACGAAGTTATTTCAAGACTGCATGCGCTCAAACATCGATTCTCTATACACGCGCCGTATATTGTTTCGTAGCTTAGAACGCTTGATCGTTGTCCCGCGAGAATTTTTATTCTGCGTCCACGTACGTGCATCTTCCGCTCGGAAGTGTTTCCGTTGTTCTGACAGACATAGTTTTAGGGACCACGACGACGAGTCCTCGGTATTCGACGCGGTTAGCAAGCTGAACGAAGTACGTGGTGTCAAGGGTCTCGGACGGTTTTTCAAGCAGATCGCGCAGAGCGCGAGATCCGGCGGCCAGGATGATTTTCTCGGCTGCGTGAATATTCCTCTTCAGGTACACAATACTATTTTTACGATGCATCAAATTATTCACTCTTACCCGGTATTATTACGTTGCTGCTTAAGTTCTGTCCATCTTCTGGTGTATATGAACTATTTGCCTCCCTTATCGCTTTCACGAATCTTTAATATTGTTACGAGTCAGAGCCGCGAGCAGCGTGAGAAGCCGAGTGGTAGGTTTGTATCTTGATAATATGGAGTCAGTTTGTTAGTAAGGTGCGCGGACGAACCCAATGCGAAATTGGAGAGCCGCTGGGAGGTTGGATAAAGCACAGATAAACCCAATGCGAAATCGGGGAGCTCTAACATGCGGACAAACCCAATGCGAAATTGGCGAGCCGCAGGATGGGATAATTTTCATGGATGAACCCAATGCGAAATTGGGGAACCACTAGGTTGGAAGAATCTTTTCTGCTGGAGTAAGTGTTGTTGTAAACGAACCTGATGCGAAATCAGGGAGTCGCTGGGATTGTTAGTAGACCTCGTAATACTATGTAATTATAATTATTTGATACAATCCGGGCGGTAAGATTATATCGCGCGGGAACGTGCAGTCGCTATACTTGTATTTTGGACGATAATTAAGGGTTTTAGAGTATCGCGATGTTTTATAATACAGTTAACCAGTATCAGTGAGTCCTCAAACCTCCTGATGATGCCCGCTGCAATGCTAGCGAAACGTCGGACAATTCTTCATGGACACTGCTCACACCCGGAAACTTTGAACACTTCTTATAATATTCCTAGCGGTGGACGTCTTAAACAAATCAGAAGCAGCTGTATTAGAGACTAAGGGAGATTGGTATAAGATATTCTGTCTTTAGTTTTTAGACTTGGAATTTACAATTCAAGTGTCTTAGCGCTAACTGTACCAGTGCTGTGTATATATTGATTTCTATCATAACTAGTCAAATAGCTGTTACAAACGAAAGGTAAATAAATGAATGATAAATTTTTCTTAGTGGAAACAGAGACAAAAAGGAAGACAGACATTGAAAAACTGATTAATTAGACAATATAGTAATTGATATAAAGTTAAGTGAACGAAAGAAAACGTAGAATTTTTAATCAAATTTAAAAAGCGATCATTTGTCTGGTTCGTTGTACGGTTAATATTCAGACATCTCCACGATAACGCGAGGTGTGGTTATAACAACGTCAAAAAAAATATCGGAACTAAAATGGGAACTTAGCCCACCATATTGCTCAGGTCTGGCATCAATAGATTTTAATCTTCTCCGAATCTTTCAAAACGATTTAAATGGAAAACATTTTTAAAATTTCGGTGGAAGAAAAGGTCCAACACAATTACTTTTTAATAATAAATCTAGAGATTTGTATAAAAAATAAACAGTCCAACTGCCACAGAAATGGAAACCTGTCATAAATAGCGGTAGAAAACATATAGTTTGAGGTAAGCACAAAGTGTTTCCAGAAATCAAATTTGTGGGTGGTACAATGAAACGGGCAGAACTTTCGCAGCAACTTAATATTTACTTAGATTAGATTAGAATATAAAACAAGCAAAAGATTTTTATTAACGGATATAAATGCAGAATACAAAAAGAGATAAAACGATAATATAAAATAATTATTATAATGCATTATAAATTTTGTATTTTGAAAGGAGCAGTTGAACCATAGAAAATGTATTATGAATATATAATGTTCTTACTGAACATTACGTTACATTCACTAGAGGGCTGCGGATATTTATGCAAATGCAGACTTTAATGAAGCGATTTGCATAAACTGGAACCGAAGAGAAAGAGCAAGGTTAAAAAGAGTGAAATAATTTGTTTTCATTATTTTTTGACTTTTCTAATCGTTAAATCTTGTGGTGTTTGAAAATAATGTGGTATTAATGGAATTTAAATATATTTTATTTGAAAAAAGACATTGGAATAGATAACTGTACAAAATACAAATAAATAGAAACGTTGTAGCTCGCAGTGTACAGGTATTACCTCTTCTCAGGTGAACGCAACTCTCTCTAAAATCTCTCGCCATCCGCACTTAAAAATCATTCTGTCCCCCATAAGCATTCTTCTTATTCACACTTCCAACAAATTCTCAAACACACCCTACTCTCACCACCACGCACTCATCATCCTTGCTTACGCATCTCTCGGGAAAACCCACCAACTCTTAGGCCTGGTCTCCATGAGTACCTTCCTCTTTTATGGCCCACAGAATACTCGCTGTCCTACTGTCTTAAAACTACGATACTACAATAATGTTTTGCATGATCCTTTGAATGATTATTTTACTGATAGATTGTATCCAGAAAGAAATTAAATATTTCTAAAATGAATTACATTTATTATTCAATATGCGACAAAAATCTAATTATATTTAATGTTGTCATTTCCATACTCTACTATTTGGAGGTCTTCTATATTTCAAGTAACACATGGAAATATTTATCGTTCCTGTTTTTAAAGTATTATCAAATATTCGAATATATTAGGAATTGTATATATAAATTAGTGTGTACTAGAAATGTAGTCTAATCATTATGCGGAGTAAAGTACCTTCAGTATTAATTACAATTTACGATTGACTGCTGATTTTTACTAAAAAATTCTGAAAAATAATTTTTCGATGTAAGTGATATTTTTATATTATAAACATACAGTACTTAAACAGCTAAAATAAGTAGACTCTTTATTTATTAATTCTAAACTGTATCGAGTAAGTGATTACGACTTCCTAATTGCCTTATCGACATATTTCTGTGTTGCCGACGGAGATAACAAATAATAATGATAGTAGGGTACAAAATATATCAATGTCATCATAAACAGATCAACAAGTCGCAATTATGGAAAAAAATTGAGTATTGAAATTAAACATCGAGCTGATACAGTAATTCGTACATTATGATATCGAAATGACACACTGTGAAGAATACGCGGTTTGTTATCAGGACATTCCAAGCACCGGACTCGATCGATGGTACAAATTGGAAGCTAGAACGCAACGGAGCACTATTCAGGGTAGAATTAAATTAAAACTGTGGCTATCGACGAGAGAGGACAGGGGAACCTCTGAAGAAGATAATTGGGGAGAGCTAAGACAACAAGAAAGACTTTACACCGTGTTCCTCAACCACGAGATGAACAAGCAAGGAGTACGTATAATTTGCGACAAGCAATGTTATTCACAAAAAAAGTCCTAAATATATTTTGCAAAGTAAAAGTATTCTAAACAAGAAGTTTAATACATTTTTCAACGATTCTTGCAATTTTCAAAATGCATTGTACATATTATATTGATGTTGGGTGAAGATATAACCCTGGAAAAAATATGCCGACTTTTAATACTCTATTTTGTATAAGCCCCAAATGTTCCTGTAACATGGAAATGAGTAGATCGATATTAATTCATCGTTTGCTGGAATATTTTAATATGTGAGTGGTCGTAGCATGAATTTGGTAAAAATTATTGAAAAAAGTTAATACTGAATATTATATGTTTTGAAGATGCATAGTCTATAAAATTATTAACTAATAATGCATTCTTACTTTAAAATGAAGAACGAAACAATAGATAATAAAATATTAACGATTTTTGAAAATATTCACTTTTTTTAAACATTCAATGAAAAAATAAACGTAACTAAAAATTCGGATTTCTTCTAAATAAACTATGTCCTGAGAACATCCAGTTTTGTCCACAGAAGTGAACAAAACTTAAACTAACATAGTTTAACAATATATCTAAATCGCGAATAAAAATATAATACTTATTTCTTAAAAATAATAATCATTTTTAAAGTAACATGGGACAAATCAATGAGTAAAAGCACAAACTATATTTAGATAGAACCACTTCATTGCTAATAATTTATTAGAAAAAGGAAAGAATTCTATACTTGTTATATGTCTAGGTATACTTAAAGCATATCAATTAATAATAGAAATGTAATAATTAATTTTTAACCCAAGAAATGGAACAACATTCGTATTTATTAATTATAATTATCTATAATTTCGAGTGTTATTAACGAGTCTTCACCACGAGTCTTGCACATTTTAAAATAAGCAATTAATTTTCCGATTATTTCGAATAATTCAGGAAGACTTCACCGGAGAATTGCCACAAACGGCACTAACAATTCTTCATCAACACGCCGTCCAAGGTGATGTCACGGAGTTGCAGCAAGCACTAGTTAGATGGGTAGCAACCTCGCGGCAGCCGACCTGCGATCCACGGATCCTCCACCGGCTTCTTCAGGTTTCCATAAATAAATCAATTTCTTAATGCTTGATATCATGATATTAACGTGTTGTGATCTTTTTAATACATTGAACGCTGGATAATTTTCGTATCTTTTGCCCAAGATGCCGAAATTTTTATGGAACGAAATATGTATTATACGAGAAAAATAACATAAAATTATTTAACCCCTTCATACCTGGGGCACATTATAATGTACACTGTTTTACTACTTCAATAACTGGCAAAATATTATACCTGTGTCAGGCAGCCATATACAGTGATGCTTGCTTAAATTTCACAGGAATCTGCTCGACTTAATCTCACTGCACCATCCCTAATATTACCTCACTACTCGCTGTCTCAAGTTGAATGTAATGTGATCTCTCTAACAGGGATCACAAAATAAATACAATGAGCGGAGGGGAAACACACGCTTCAATAAGGCGCCGCGAACATAAACAAACATTATGCAATGTTGAAAATTTCAGTTTCACCAGTTTCAGCTTTACTTTTTTCAATGTCGTGCCAGTGGTTTATTGAGATTCTTCCGATTAAAATAAATCCAAACACGACGTAAATCGGTTTAGTTTTATCGGCTTTGGGCTTTTATCGTTAATTAAATTAACTCGGTAAAACTAGTCCGATTTACGTCGTATTTGAGCTCATTTTAATTAGAACAATTTAAACAACTCATCGGTACTACATTTGAGAAGGTAAGATTAAAATTACTGCAATTGAAATTTTCTTGCATGTTTATATTTGACGCGTGCGACGTCGTTTTGAAACGTTGCGCTTCGACCCTCGATTTTCAACCGACTGTGTCTATCCTACTTCCGCTCACTATGTCGATTCTTTGCCTTTGTCAGTGACTGTGTTTGAGTCAATTTCTGGAAACAAATAAGTAGCTTCTTCTTGTTCTTCTTGCTTGTTTAAATTCCACTGTTGGAATCCGAAATTGTGGAATTTAAGAGAGCATTACTGTAGGGAGAAGGTTGTCTTGATCATATCGTAGATATAGTGTTAATACGCGCGAACTGGGCTGATTTGCAGGAGTTGGACAAGGTGTGGCACACGGATACGCTTTCCCGAGACGAGGAACAATGTCTCGCTGATTCTTTCAACGAATTCCTCGGTGTCTCCTTGAAAAGAATTCGACAACATCGTATACTTTATCCGCCATTGCATCGACCATCGATCTCGAAACTGGATTACCTTCTTAGGTGAATATTTGTTGAATCGAATGTCGATAATGAAATATTATCTGGTGATGAACAAATTCCTTGTCAGGCTATTATTAGACAGTTATAAAAATATTTGATGCATTTATAAGCTAAAAATTCGTTTATGAGTTTCTCAAAATATTTTTTTCTATGCAAATACAGTCCTTTAGTCGTTCACTGTAGAAATTTTAAAATACTTTTCTTTCTCTTTCTAAAATGCTGTTTAAATAAACATATATTCTTGCACTGGGTATTTAATTTTGATTTCATTTCAACGAAGAATAAACTTTGATGGATTATCCTATATCGAAATCAAAATGTGAATTATCAGTTATCAGTTAATACAGAATCATGAGCAAATTTCTATTTTCTACTTTTATTTTATAGTTGTATATACGTATAATATTTTTTAAACATATTTAAATTTTGAATAAAGATTGATACGGTAAATGGCATATAATACATTGTATCTCCAAAATTAATAGCGGATTAAACGATGTAAATTTATCCTATGTATATATGTTCGTGTTTGTTTCTTACAGGTGTTTAGGATTGTTATCGAACATGAAAGCCTTCCGGTCGTGTTGTCCTTTCAACAAAGAAATTCGTGGAGAAATTATTACTGCCTTAAGAAATGGAACTCACGATTGGTTGGTGATAAATTCAAATAAATTAATATCGTATTCATACTTAATAAATTTATTAATATTCATTAAATAGCGACGATCTTATTACTTCGTAAAATTTACAAAAAGAATCAGTGTTATTTCTATTTCAAAAATAACACGTGTTAGTTAATAATAATTAATGGCTTGCTAGGTATGAAGATATGAGGCTGCAAATAATGTGTTATGATAAGGAGCCAGATCAGGATGCAGATAAAGTCTTACAGGACTTTACAAACTTGGTAACCGCTTTACTGGTAGACCTGGAGCAAGGACTGACTTATTATAACAGTCTCTTTGAAAGGTGAGTGCTTTGGAGTCTGCCAATTAAACTTTTTACTTTAGTCCTGCATTCTATAGCGATAATATAATTTTTGTAACTTATTAAATAGATACAGTTTCATTAATCATACTGTCAAACTAAATCTACTTTCCTCAAATTATAAATTTAATATCATTGTCGTAATTTTCTCTTTTTCTAAATTGCACAATTTTTCATTTTAAAATATGTATACTAGTAGAAAAAAAGGGTATGGAACAATTCAATTAGATTAAACTAATTTATACAAAACTGATATTAATCTATTAATATATTATAATTAAGTAAACACTATAATAAACATTATTATCAAACAAAACACCAATGACATTGACAAATTATGTAGTTAACTTTATACAGAATTTATTACTATCTTCTTAAGTTCCAATAAATAAATGATAGATTATGAATATTACTTTAAACAGGACAAACATGATTATAAAGAATAATTATAGATATTATGTTTTTCCTTTTTAAAAAACTGTGCAAAGAATACCCAACAAACAATATTTCATAATGTTATGCAAGCTTTCGTACGGATTACGTGCATTTGCAAAACTAATCGTGTTGTTCATGATTTACCAACATAAGATATATTATGTTTCAGCACGAACGGCGTGCCATATTTCGCGGCGGTGTATAAAAAACTGGACAAGCTGGTAAGCAATTGAACGCGTTAAGCGGTCTGACAATTGACAGAGTAAACGAGAGATACAAGATACTCACTTTATAGTCCGCGCGATAATGCAAAATCAAAGCACACAATCATATAACACATGACTATATTTTATTCTCTGTTTCGTAAAGCTGGATGTGCTATGTTTGGCTTATATGCTTCATTCAAGACGTCGATCGTGTTTTTTTTCAAATAAAAGAGAAATTTCTTAATAACTAATCAAAAACAATCATTTCGAAGATCCAACGATTAACTGTTCCCTTTATACATATTTCAAATCTAAACAGGCTATTGTGAACGTAATGCAATAATTATTATTTAGCGTATTTAATAATTATTCCTACTTTTACAAGTAACTTTTCACACCATTTGCGAATCCGGTCGACGTTCTTGCATCGAAATAACTGCAAAAACATATTACTCTTTATATATAGGGTGTTCCGTGTTCAGCCACATTGCATAGACCAATTATTAATACATTTAATTACCAGTAATTACGATTAATCGCTGTTTATATCACCTTTTTAAATTTTATTAAACTGAAAATGTGATATTTATACTTAACATTACATTAATTATACTTAATAACTTTGTAATTAATAATATTATATTATATTATTACATTATACTTAAATTTTATAAAATTAAAATTACTTTATTCGTTATATTACATTAAGAAAAAAAACTGTCTAGGGACACCCTGTAAATAAACAAATCGCAGTGACCTGAGGGCTAAATTAAACAGAAATCCGAAGTTTGATATGTCAGTCAGGTCATCGCGATCTTACTGTACACAAGATGTTTGTCCATAGCTGGCGGAACACGTGGCGAAACACATGGAGAACACTTCCGAGGTACTTTTTCATCGCCACAACGAAATGTTAAGCCCCATTTTTTTCTCTCTGTCTTCTTTCTTCTTCAATCTCCTTTTGTATGTGATCACTTGAACTGTCACATCGCGACGCCTCGCATTTATTTGCGTACATTTCTCCTCGTTACATTAAACAGGTGAAAGAATAGAGAATCAGAAGAATATGATATCAACGATCGTTTGAAATATCTGGTAAAATATAATAAAAATGCAAAATATAATAAACGCAAATAAAATGGAGCGTCATTGATTAGATAGTAGTCTTTTGAAAATGTTTTAGATCAGCGATTTCTTGTAAATATCGGTCCCCCTCGAGTTCGGAATTACTGAGAGTCTGGAGTTTCTGGAATTGTACCCATTTAGAGGTTTAACTTTGGAAAGTAGATGAACTCCGATTTTAACAGTACACAATTGCTGACGTTACACGAGAGCGTATATCTCGACGCTTGATTTCTAGAAGCTTTCGATCTAGTTTTGGAAATTTTCTTTGAGCTTTCATAGACGATCACAAAATAAACAGTAATGTAATAAAGCATTTGCATGTTATTATCTTCCGTTTTTGAAATTGTACATAGCTGAAGGACGTAACAACGTTTCGATATACGTATAAACATTTAATACAAGTGAATCTATAATAAATTAGAAAATAGTTGAAATGCATTAAAAAATGTATTTTTTTCAAATGCATTATTATCAGGAATTTAAATGTATAGATCCTCCTTCAGTTGAAACTTATTTTGGAATGAATACACATATCTCTTGCAAAATTTAATTTCCTTTTAAATTGTTGCAAAATTGCAAAGACGTCACATAATTGAATGACACTGAAAAACGTGACATTGCACCAAAGAAAATGCAATTCTGATTACCCATGCAGATTTTATTTATATTTACATGAAATGAAAAGTCAAATTTTCCTACTCACACGGAATTGGTCATCGACCTTCCATGAGAAGCTATTTTCCAATTTTATTCATATTTGCTTGTTGACATGAACATGCTGTTCGAATAGGATAGAATTTTTCGTTGAATCCTTTTACGGTACACTGAGAACGTTATGAGCTATAGCAATGCATGGATCTGCTTTTCATTGTCAGCCCCTTGTTTTTAGCTGTGCACATATCACGTAGACTCCGATGTATATCGACGACACATCACACGTTCCTTATGGAACTTCCACGTAATTTGGCAAAATTACGAAAACTCGCCGAAAACTCGTTGAACCTGAACATGTACACGCTGGGCTGTTCGGCATGTGACGCATTAATAGTTTCTGGTTTCCCTCGTCCTCTGAATAATTTATAGAAAATTGTAGAGAAATAATTAAATTTGTTCTTGAAGTCATCTCGTAGGTAATTTTAGCTGACTTCTTCATATGAATAAGATTTTCTATTGGATTTTTTTATTAGTTCATATAAATTTTTAATTCTCAATAATGTTCTGTATATAAATCGAATTTTTGGTTGAATTTTTATTTAGAAAATATTAAGCTTCTCCAATGTTTATGTTAACTAATATATTTTATTTAATTTATATTTAAAAATAATGAACCTATTTAAGTTTTTTAATCGTTCTGCCCTCTTTATCCGTTGCTTTTCGTTGTTTACCTTTTACTAAACATACTGACCCACTAAATTAGATTGAATTACAGAATGAATTCACGCCCATTATTGTCCAATTTATCTTGAAGAAATTTACCTCCTCCCCGAATACTCTAAAGACAGTATAAAGAAATATTTTAATTATTATATAAATGAATACGTATTCCATTTATGAATTTATCTCATACCTTTAAACATATAGACAATTTCTCGCAAAGTTTAATTACATAAATAAAGTACATAACTAATAAAGGGAAAGATATAATTACTCAACTGTCTTTTGCTATACAAATTATACAAACAACTAGTAATGTCTTCAAATCTTCATAAATGAATGATTAACTTAAACAATGAATTTAATGATGTAGAAAATAAGAACATCGAAATTTATTTTAACTACTCAGATAATTCTAATATTAAAAACAAAGTCCTTTATATTATTTACTCCAAGGCTACAAATAATAGTTATGAAAATAGAAAAAATGTTTTGAAAGTTTTAAGTGTAAAACGTAATATGCAAATTTGACAAAAAGTTTTTGAGTAACCTTCCAGTAGCCAACCATTCGCCATTGCCTATTAAATGTTCCTCTCAAGACGTGAATCATTTTTCCCCTAGGCAGTGTTTACTGCTTTTGCCCAAGTTTTCGTGCCAATTTCAAACTTCGGCGCAATCACGAAGTTCGCAGCGCGTTCAACAGAAATTTTGCAATTTTATCCACATCTCTTCCGTAATTTTTCCCACCGGGGTAGCAGGAAATCCTTATGTTGCCGTAGACGCGTCGCATCGCGGCGTGGAAAAGCAGGAGCCTCTAGTCGAATATCGCTCTGTAAACGAGTTGCGATGGTGCAAGTGGAGTTTGAAAAGTTGCTAAACATTCAGTGTGTTCCTCGTTTCAGTAACGTTCGCTAACTATGCCGAGTTATTGCAGATTTACTGTTAAACAGCAAAGCCGGGTTAAATGTGTCAAGAGGGTGTTGTCTAAGAGTCCATTTTTCATACAAAATTTTTATTCAAAATTTCTTGTTATATTTAAAAAATATTAACCTTTAAGTATATACTGTTACATAGTTACAATAGAATTCGAAGTAGTTTAGCTGACGTTATCTTTTGAAGGAAGAATAAGTAAATATTGCGAAAAATCATTTTGACGCTAAAATTAATAGATGGAAATGAATATTATCCAGATAAATGGTTTGATGCACTTCACTGTACATTTGCCATATAATACATTTTGTTCAATCACGTATGTAGATCTATTATTCATTTTGTAAAATTGGCGCATTTTTCTTGTTATAATATGCGATGACACTTTAAAAGAAGGTATTATCGCGTGGATGTCTTAAGATATAAGGAAATTTAGAAAGAAAAGATAATTAATAATTATAAAGGATAATAAAGAATACCGTGTTCCAGTAGATTATTAATAACATGTTATACAACTGGTTGTATATTCATTGAAATACTGAATGTTTCATCTTGTTATTTTTTCAACGAAACGAAATCAATTTTTGTGAACATTTGAATTTTTGTTACACGTTTTCGACATTTTGTACATTTTAATAAAAACGAAATAGTCCTTCAAACATTTCATATTTCATAACGTTTGCAAGGTATAGTAAAGATTTTCATCTTTTGATGGCCGTGTTATTTGCAGAAATTAAAAAAATTTTAGACAAATTTTCAGCGTCACTCACAGCGATGTTGGTGCTCTAATTGTAAGGGTTAAGAATAAATACCGTGACGAGAAACACACTGGATGTTGACTAAAGTTCTAAAACTTCAAGTACCAACTTTCATCCCACTGTTTGTTATAATCTGCTCTTAGAATGTTATATTCTCCTAAGAGATCCATTTTACTCACTGCCTGTTCAATTCGAGAATTTTTCAGTATCTACCGCAATCACAAAAATCCTGACACTCAAAATTTCTGCAGTATTAAATCTTCCGTAAAATCGAATCTTCATGCAAGTAATTTGTAAAGCGTTTGTAGAGGTACCAAGAAATTAAATAATATCTGATCGATTCAAAAAATAACTGTGATTGGTAGATGCAAAATGAGCTCGGGGCAAGAGTCACAACCGCCTGTCTTCAACTTCACGGTCAGAACGCGGACGAAGAGTATGTATTACCACCGGGTGCGGAAATAGGAACTCCGATGTTTGAACTGTACCTGGCTTTGCAAGATTTCGTAATGTAATTATTAATTCCATTATTATATTATGAATTTGTTGCTTCTGTTTCTTTCATTTCATTTTTATTGGTGTATAAAATATCGTAGCATCTGGATCTGAGAAATTTACTTGTTACTGTATTATACTAGTGTAGAGTGAGTGAGAATACGTGTGGTAGAGCAAGTGAGAACCGAATATAGGAATGGATGTACGAATGAACATGTGTGCAATAGATGAACAGCAGCTGTGCGTGTGCGTGTGAATGTTCATTGTACGTTTGCAATATATTGATTGTCTAAATCATTGATTTTAACATATTAACGATACTTAACTTAATGAATCACAATATTTCAAATATACATGAAGTTAATGGATGGTGACGAAAGAATGTTCTGAAAGTTGTGCAAGTGAGATGATAGTACGCGAATATATAAATGGAGCGAGGGAGGCGACATAAAGCATTGCGTATCGAAACAGCGTATTGAAAGAGCGAGTACATACCGAAATAAAATTGATCCAACATTAGTTATTTAATTTATTTTGAATCACGAATTAGTATAATTATTGGTTACTAAGTGAAATATAATTTCATACTGATTCGTGTGTATTCAATATTGGTACCAGTACAGTTTTGATAAACTTATATTTGTTGATAAATTCATTTTAATTTCTCTCCTGCTACACAATTATTTAAGCTTCTCATATTTTTGCATTTTAATTAGAAGATAATGTTATGGACGATTAAAACAGAACCCTTACTTCTAGAATGAAGGAAAATCTGCCGCAATCTGACCACAAAAGTTTGGCCATTTGCAAGTATTACGAATTGTTCAGACCAGCTGTTGACAAATGGTTAGACCTAGCTAAATTAAAAGCGATCCAACGTGTACGGAAGTCGGCTGAACTTGATCGAATGTGCACTGGCGAATACATAGTGAAACACTGCACGTCGGCGATAGATGTTACAGCGTGTTTCTATCAGGTATAAAGTGAAAAATGCATTTATTAACGATAATCGTGATAATTCATTGAAATTTTATACTATAATTAATACTTTCAGATCAAAGAATTCTGGAAAAAGTTGGCGTGGCCAGATCTTCCGGGATCTTACAATTTGGTACTAAAAGTTGTTGACGTGAGTAGTTTGTTTTGTTATATTCATTAAAATATTAAAGGCAGGATAAAAAATGTTATCTTGTAAGTATATCAAAACCAAGTGAATATATCTAAATTTTTGTATGTTAAAACAAATGACTAACATTATAAAATTAAGCAAAACTATATTCAACAGAATAATATTCACACAAAGAGAATTGTAGAAATACGAACACCATGAAGACTGTTCGAAAAATACAATCTGACAAATTTTTATTTAAAATTATTTAATTATTAAGATATACTGGAACGTTGTTTAAAAGATACACCTTGATAAATTTTGATTATCTATGTTTTTAAATCAAATATTGATTATCTATGCCTTTAATTTAAATTTTAAGTATCTATGTTTTTAATTCAAATTTCGATTACGTATATTTGTCACTCAAATTTTGATTATCTATGTTTTTAAGTCAAATATTGAATATCTACGCTACAAATTTAAATTTTGAATGTGCATGTTTTTAATTCAAATTTTGAATATCTACGTTTTTAATTTAAATTTCTACAGGCCATATGCAGTTCAGCGGCGTACTACGCGGAGATCACTCATCAGAAGCTAGCTGACAGTGGTTATTACAAAGATCAGAACCCGTATAAGACCACTGACGAGGTAATCGCTGAGGTTGGGACCGCTTTGCATATGTATGATACAACACTGCTTCGCAAACTAGCTGTAGGTGTACGCGGAAAATTTTATCACGGAAATGGATGATACTTTTTTTTAAGTTCGCTTGAACATTGCACTGCGCTTGACAAAATAAGATCGTAGATGCGACTGACTATGGGAATGATGCAAATGAATGATTCGCAGCATAGAGCATCTTATAAACGCGGATTACGGCAGGCAAGGCAATTCAAATATAGCGATACATGTGAAACTGTTCAAAATTACTTTTTTCCTTCAGGTGTGCTTTTTTAGAAGCAACCGACACAGTGCTAAATTGTAGCCATAATAATGATACACCAAATGTTATTATTTCGACGAAGAAGCAAGATATTCGTTGACCACTGCCATTTAGTAAAGACTCATGGACGCCATGAGAAGTTATTGGTGTTTAATGTATTGAGTGTTTATCTAGCGAGTGTGAAAACATTTGTTACTAATTGCGTGACTCAAGATTAATCGTAACATTTATCGTTTTGTGGTTTTGACACTTCAATTCTAGAATCATTCATTACCACAAGAATTCAGTTAATTTTTAAGATAAAGTAAATAATTTTATAGAAGCAGAGAATGTGCTTCTATGATATTAACAAGTCTGAATGATTATTTTCGATTGACCTTTATACTTACTACAGCGATATTAAACTTTAAATATGATTTCTTTTTAATTGTAACGTATTTTCTGAAATGTAATTTATTTTTAACAAATATATTTCATTAGCGATTAAATAAAATTGAATAGAATAAGATCGACATAAAAGTAAAAAAAATAAAAAGATGTTTTCATAAAGCGCTTTATAGCTATCAATTACCTAGCATCTTTCTACAATGTTGCAATTTCATTCAACAGATGTGTGTGGCCATCAATGGCCTCGAGTATGTCCGAAGATGGCTATTGGATTTAGGCGAGGAACTTTACGTTGAGAAGGTTCTAACAGCATTGGAGAATCAAGCGGGTGACTCTGCTCGGATGCAGTGGCGAACTGCTCTGATGTCTCCCCTGGATCAAACTCCAGGACAAATGTTACTCTTCATCAATCAAATCATTTCAAGGATTGGCATGAAGGTTAGTTATACTCAAAAATGTGAAAATATCCAGTTTTTTCGTAGATATTAACGATTTGTTAAAATAAATAATTAAAATCGTATAAGTAGTTTCTATTATATTATTTACCTATAATTTATTTAAAAAAGCATTTTAACTTTATCTGATTCACATATTTCTTCAAATGAATTTATTATTAATCCACTGTCCATTGGATTTAAAATTAATTGATTTTTGTTTCTCTTATGAAATGTAAACAATTTGTTAATTTTATGTGAATCAAAAGTTACCATTAATCAATAATAAAAGGAATATAAATTTAGAAAGTTCTTTTCGAGAAATGACTAATACGGTTTCTATTTGCATTACAGATGAGACCACCATTGAAAAACGCGATATTTCATTTGGCTTGGTCTCCAGACAGTTTGCCTACTTCGGAAGCCATCGCGAAGTTATTAGAATATTTGGATAGCCATTTGGTGATACTTAATTCGGCTTTACTTTCAGTGAACTTCCTTCGAGTTCTCCAAGACATCTGGGAAGTTGTTTTGGGAGAATTGAGCAATCAAATGGATGGTAACGCTGGAGTAAGTGAACATTTATTAATTTATATTGGCTTCATGTTTAATAATGTATAATAAACTTTTTTAATGCATATTGTAATAAATGTTTCATCATAAATATTTTTAATGAAAACTAAAATAAATATTTGATAATACATATTTTCAATGAATATTATAATAAATATTTGATAATAAATATTTGTAAGAAATACTATACTAAATTTTTGATAATAAATATTTTTGATACATATTATAATAAATATTTGATAATAATTATTTTTGTTTAGGATAAACCTGCAATGTTCTATGAAAGACTCCACGAAGCCTTGGATTTGCTGTTGAAATTCTTCCATGCGGATGAAAAGGGTCTTCCGTACGATACGCTTCATTCTCAGAGTTTCATGAACGCCGAGGAACGCTTACAGTATCACAAGATGGACACATCATTCTTGATTGATCGGTTTTATCGACAACGACTTCAGGTTCTTATTCTCAAATCAATTTTCATATTGGGAATTATTTCTGTTAATCCTATTAATTACAATTATTTTCAGAAATAATTACAATTGGTATTCCTTTTAAACATAGATGCAATTTAAGTGAAGTTTCTTGATTTATATTGTTGATTAAAAACTTCCAATAATTGCTCATTATTATATGAACTTCTTTTTTAATATCAGACTAAGGTTTAGACCTGAACTTCGTTTTTAATGTCAAATTAAGGTTTTAACTAAAATAGATTTCATCTTTTCACAGTACTGTTGATTTATAAACATATTCATGTTCTTTTTAATCTTGTAGTGTAGTTCTAAAGTAGGAAATAATATTCTAATTGAATGTGCTTCTTTCAGGACCAATTGAACACCGTATCCACAGAGTACGGTGTACTAACAGTGATGGCATATTTGAATCACGATTCACTCTGGGTGGAAGTTAAAAATGCCAGAGATGTTATACCCTTAGATCCGAACGGTTTCAGCGATCCGTTTGTAATAATCGAGCTTTTACCACGAAGAGTGTTTGAACACTGCGCCGAACAGCAGACCAACGTAAGGAAGAAGACATTAAATCCGATATTTGGAGAAAGCTTCGAATTGTGAGTTTATCTTCAGATGCACATCCTTAATATTATTTTAAGTAATTATACTGAATGGAAACACTACGATAGAAACGCGAGAAATTCTTCTGATGGTAAAAGAATTAATATTTGTATACACCTTGTGAAAAATATAGCCCATGCTGCTCTCTGCAGTTTCTCTTTTCTTCTAGCATAGTACAATTAATCCAGTAGAATGTAAAGAATATGATATGATATAACATTATACAAAATAATAGTTCACAATAGAAACGAAATAAATTTTTCTGAGGATAAAAGTAATACTTTTATATAATTTATGGAAAATATGTCGCAAATGGTCCTCCTTAGTGTTTTGTCTCTTATAACGCAATACAATAAATACAATATAATATAACGTCGCACAGAATAAAAGAACACAATATTTATTGCAGCTCTGTAAAAGTGGGACAGTGTCAAAGTCCAGACGCCATGGTACTCTTTACCGTAATGGACCACGACGTCATCAAATCGAATGACTTTGCGGGCGAAGCATTCTTGGGGCTCAGCACGATACCAGGCGTAGCGGACACAAACGCCAGCATTGACAATTTCCACGGCCTCAAGCCGACCGAATTACCCCTTATGCACCAAAAGAATCGAAGTAAGTTCAGAAAATTCATTTTAACAAAATGTAATACATCTTCATTTCAAAAGTCCCGTTAAATCGTCAATTACAAGAATTAATGCAGTTCTCTTCTGCTTAAAGTTCAAAAGGAAAAATATCTATTCAGACTTTGTTGTAGATAAAAATAATTTCTAAGGCATTAACCATAACAATTATTAATTTCCTTATAAATTTATATATTTTTCCTGGGAAAGATCATATGCTAGCAGAATTCATAGTTTATCTCCTTTTTCTGCAAACTTACAAAATATCGTCAGGCGTCAACGAAAATTGTCTTCCTTAACCATCGGTCGGTTAAGTGTTAAGACATTTTTTAACAGAAAAAAAGTTTTCATTTTTAATATCAACGGAAAAGTTAATATCATTGAAAATTTTCTTGCAATTTCGTGTTAGGTAATAATCAATCCGATTTCATTTTTGTTTTAGATCACCCGATTCTTCAAATTCTGGAGACGAGGGCCGGCGACAAAGTGGCTATCGACTTCGTTAAGAAGCAAAAGGAACGATTCGCCCAAACGTAAAGCGCCGAGCACAGTGCAGACGTAAGAATGTCTACGAAGCGTCATCGCGGGTGATTGAATCCTACTCTTCGATGGGGAGAAACGAGGGAAAAATGGACAAAAAATGAGAACCAACCCCAAAAGGAAGGCTCGTCGGCGTTCCACCGCCCACATTTCTCCCGACACTCGCCGGATCTTTCCTCGCGAGAGATCTTTCTTTCTCGTCTGTGTAAATCGTGTTGAATATAATAGGTGTTGGTAACTAAAGAAAAATTTTAAAAAACAGAATACATGTTAAAAACAGATTCAGGGAAGCTATCGAAATCAAACGAGTGAACGAAAAGAAGATAGAAATGAATAAACGTATATCCAAAAAGCTATTTTTGTGTCAAAGAGGAAATCGAGTAAAGTATGAAGAATGGAACAAAGAAGAGATATTTCAAGTCAATCGGTGTGATGTATCTACGAGATAAATGTTTAAACGGGGACAAAAAAAAAACAAAAAATAAAATCGTCGAGACCGTCGAAACTTGAAGCAATGCTAAACGGTCGTGACGTCAGAACAAAAGGAAACACTTTGCCCATGAGAAATTCTCACGGTTATTCGGAAAACGAGAATGAAAGTAAATGTACTTACACAGAAACAGACATTTGTGGATCATCGAAGCTCGACACGTCCATCGATTGCATACCGAAATGAAACGAAATCATCGCCGATTCGCATCGCTTCGACGGGTACACATAAGATACAACTCAGCAGAGTCAATATACGATATTTTTCTTATTTAACCATTGGCTACCAGTCTATTTCTATCTTTTCACCGTCGTCTCCCACTTCTTCGATCAACTGTTCTTTCACAAACGAGCCCTGTCGCGATCTGCACGACGGATTTCGATTGATGTTTACGAAACGCAGAAGTAAGAAAATCGACAAAAAAAGGAGTATATTGAAGAGGCGGTATATCGAAGATTTGTGCTCGTTGCATGTGTACGTAAGGATAAGATACGATGAAAAAAAAACTGAAAAAAAACGTGTTGTAACTAATCGAATACCAAGTGAAAAAGTGTCCCCTTGTGTCTCTAAATGCAGGGATTCGTGTTTGATTTGCTCGTACAATCTGAAGTCTTTCTAGAGCTTTTCCGATCTATCAGCACGACGATGACACGGCTTCTTCGCTCGGAAGTTTCATCGGTGAAACGGTAAAAATCAATTCAGGAACTAAATTCGACGGCCGCCAGACCAGGGATGTTCGAGGGAATCAACTGTCTTGTTTGCTTCGTCAAGGGAACTGTGAAATGAAGACTGTCGTTAGAATGTGTGACACAGAAGATAAATAAAAATCGAAATTGGCGACCAATACATCTAGAGAAAATACTTGTAGCACCAAAGCGGCGAAAATAAACCGGGAATAAATATAAAAATGCACACTCGTCAATTATTCTATTGCACGGCGCGCGTCTCATTCATGTCTACAAATAGGTATGAAATACAAAAAGGGAAATGCGAAGATCAACATCAATCATATTAGTTTGTATCTCAGACGCCCTGGAGAAAGAAAATAAAATAACAGGAGAATTACTTGCAAAACATAGAAAATGAAATTGCAGAAAGAAACGGTGATCTCTCGAAAAGTCGTCTGTCCGAACCTCGATA
Organism: Nomia melanderi; assembly: GCF_051020985.1. Taxonomy (NCBI): domain Eukaryota; kingdom Metazoa; phylum Arthropoda; class Insecta; order Hymenoptera; family Halictidae; genus Nomia; species Nomia melanderi. The sequence continues at coordinate 3,324,369 of NC_135005.1, forward strand.
TAATCTCGTGCATCGAATCCAATCGAACTCTATTTGCTTTTTTCAACCTTTTACAATCACCAAAACGTATGTACGATCTGTCTTGTATCGTAAGACAAATAAATTAATGTAAATGTACGTCTACGATTCTTTTCCCATCCTCCATTTTAGTTTTGTCTAGTACGAAAACATTTCTGCAAGTGTTTGTAGTTATTTTTATTTTCTCGCATTTTCTTCAATTACTATTGACTTAAAATTTATAAAATATAGTCAACCAGAAACAATGGCTAACACTTAGTCTTATGAAACGTTATTTAAATAATTAATGAAATTAAATTTTTGTTTAGTTCAGAGTTAGTAACTGGGAAGTTAAAATTTATTTCATTCCTTTTATGACTGAACATAAGATCAAATATACTCAAAGAATATTCCATCTTAATATTGTAAAAGCTTGTTTCATGTGTACAAACGCGTTTAAATAGACACGATGCTATTCCAATCTACAGATTTAAGATCTGTACTTACAGCCGTTACAGCTTATGGAAATTTCTGTTTAGGGTCTCAAGACCCACCATTTCGGTGACGCGTTCAATGCTACGGATAATACAAAATTTTAGGCTTGTTAGTAGGAATCGAATTAATTACATAGTTCATTTTAGCTATGAGCGTTTTACATAACTTGTCAACAAGAAATGCATGCGGCGGGAATATTTGAACGATGGAAATAGTATTTATCAAAGATAATATTTAAAAAAATAATTTCCATTGATTCATGAACCTAAATCATTTGGTAGATGAATTTATCTTGTAAATCATCATACAATATAATAATTTATATATTTATACGCCCAATTATTTTTATTAATTATATAGTTAGTGAGTAGTAAGTGAGTACTTAGTTCGATAATGTTATTACTGCCTTGTATAGATTTAATAAAGTGATGTATTTTTCCATGAAGTAGCTGGTTTAATGTTCAATTTTGCCGTTTAAAAATAATCTAAATTTTGAAATAAAATTAAGTAATGCATAAATATTTAACTTTGATTTTAATAAAAACTTGATATGCCTTAAATTTAATTTCATCTTACAATTTCACCGTTATTAATGATTATATAATGTGATTTGCATTATCTACATTCGAAAAGCTGTAGCTCTATCTACGGTAAACACTCAAATCGCTATGACGGAGACACAGAAAATCGATTCGTGCTATATGTTTGAGTATTTTGCCATAGTTGGCACCACTAGCCAAAGGACAGCTTTTGCTATGCGAGTAATTCGTTTTTACCATGAGATCTGATACATATTATACGTAAATGTAATGTTAACCTTGCAAATGAGTTTTTTACGTTTGTTCATTTCATCAACTTCAATCTTTGGATCGTAGAAAACATATCAAACCCATTGATAAGAGACTTTTTGGCAAAATGTACGCTTTTTATGATGATCGGTATTTTATCGTGTTAATTAAGCAGTAAATCCTTACGATATGCAGTTTAGCTTATTCCTTGTCGGTGGTTAAGTAACCTGTAAAATCTGCGAGTCTGTGTAAGTAGTATGCAATTGTGTTGTAGGATGGCAGTACCGTACTGCTTTGCAGCAAATATTGAATTCCTTACTGATTGTCCAATATGATGCTGCTAAGTTTGTATATTTGAATTAACTCATAATTATTTTTGTTACACTGACTTCTTTCATTTCCATGTTATGGTATAAATAATTAATTTTAAATTCCGTATATTTCCTCTTGAGGTTTATGTGTTATTTATAAAATTGTAAAAATTAAGGTATTAATAATTACTATTGCACTATTTTCATGAAATGTTATCACTATTATTCGCAGAAAAGTTAATTATATCATTTCAAAGTAAATATGAGTTGAAAACGACGAAAACCTACAACTTACATTTTTAATACATAATGTAGACGTGATAAACATATGTAAATGTTAAGTGATATTTTTAATTGAAATTATTTCTTCCGTATTTATATTATTTTAGCATATTGCACAATAAACAGAAACCATTTCGAGTCGTTGCAATTGTCCTTTCGTTTCAATACATTACATAGCAGCTGTCTTGGGTATACGAAGTTTTTTAAGTAACATTCTTCCTTTTTTTCTTAGTTGCAGCTCGGATTGCCCGAGTTCAAACGATCCAGGAAAAATAAATGACTCTGCCCATGTACACCATCGATTCCACTTTCATTACCCTATCCTTTACTATCTCCTAGCCCAATTTCGATTTTACAGTCACTTCAAACCCGTTCATTTTTGCTTTTTTCCCTTTTACCGACTCGATACCTCTCTCCGAGGTATTGTTGCTCCCCAGAAACGGTGAAAAATCGACGGAACCACTAATTGGTTCTGTCAATCCTGTACTACAGGGGTCGCGGAATCGAGGGATGGAACGGCAGGGGCGAGAGTTGGAAGAACGTTGAAACGACGAAGCATGGGTCACGTCGACCGGAAAGATTCGTTACGGGAATACAATGTTCCGGCGGAGCAACTTTCATTATAGTTGCCCACTTTTTCTGATTGATCTTTCATTTTATTATTGTTTTTCTCCCTACCTTTTTCAATAACTGCGCTTCGACGCACTGATGGCTCAGCGCGTTCTGGCGTTTCGTTGATGTCGGCCACTGAACATGAAACAGCAACCACCGTATTTGGAATGCTTTTCCTTCTTCCTTCTTATATAAGTTCCTTTTTTACCTTTTGCTGTTTTGCACTTTATACGCAGTCGCAAAAGAGGGTGGCACTTACGTATTACACGAACTATCTTTGTTTTCAAGTAATACAATATTAATAATAATATTAATAACAATGGTAATCTAAGATCACAAAATTTGTATGCACCCGTTGATGCTCGCTCAAGATTCACGCTTAGCACTCTTGTTCGCTTTATACTTCCATTCAAGACTCTTCCAAAGTGTCACTATATCGTGCCAATCCTATAATAATAATAGTAATAACAATAAATTATTAATAATGTGTTATTATATTAAATAAATACTAACCTAGACCTAACCCAAATAACAGACCAGCGCTACCTTCAGTTAGAAAACAGAGGTATTTTCTTAGTCCGTATAATACGTAAGTACCAAGAGAATTTACAATTTAGATGTTCAGAATTCATTCACAGTATATGGATCTTGATATTGGAGAAGCTACTGGATGTTCAAATATATTTCATATTTTTGCGCTTGTAATATTAAATCTTTTAAACAAACAGGTACAAAATTTTGTGCATTCATGCAAAAGCATGTTTGTCCATTTTTATGCGTTTAAAGATGACTACATGAAGTTTTAAGGATGTGGAGACAATTGCAATAAGGTTCTGAAAAACTGTAACACGTTCTGTAAATTCATAGGAGAAATTTTATAAAATAAGGAATATAAAGAACCCCATAAAATATTATAATACAACATGAATTTTATTGCATAGTACTAAATGATGCCATGTACAGTACTTTTCGGCACGAAAGTGTTTCACTTCGACAAATTAAAAAAATTTGTGGTTGCTCATTTACACAAATTCCGATCAAGTTAATTTCATACATGACATACAACGCAATCTTTTTTATTCATTACACAAACACTTTTAATTCTGAGTAATTACGAAATAAGGTAATAATTATGTTATTCGGTTAAATTAGTTCTAATCATTACTTGTCGTTAAGAAACAATTTTTTGATTTCTTATCGCGCCCCTCTGTGCTTCTGACTAATTCTCGGTAACAATAATGGTAATAAAAAATTGTTAATACAATATTGAGAATTTTGCGGATTATTTGATCACATCCTCAGTAGTAGAAAATCTTGATGGAGTCGAAACAATTATGTTTTACTCTCGTATTCAGAATATTCGGCGATCTCCGTTTCGTTCAGTGATTATCAATATATAATAATTATCAATGATTTCTTTGCTAGAGCTGTTATTGATCACATGATAATTATTCTGACCTACTTCTCCGAGAGAAGTAATATGTAAGTCCTGCGAATTCTCAAACAGAATCGTATTTTATACTGGCGTACTTATGCTAATGTAAATTACTTAATTGGTTACTCTCACATTGAAACACATTGTCTACATCTATACAAGGTCTAAACATTCTCCGCGCTACTTGAAATATTCGCTTCCCGGATAGCACTTTAAAAACTGTTTAAAATCATGATTACTACTGCCACATTTAAGCATTCCAGTGTCACTTCTATTCTGTCACTTGCTTTCATGTAGAATGTTTTCTGTCTGCAATCAGTAAAAATGCTGTTTACGATGTAATTACACTGAAGACTGAATTTAATTATTAACGTTGTTTACCATCTTTAAAATATTAGTTTAGAGTTTTATATAACTGCTGATTCTACTGTATTACCAACTAATACGTAATAAAACAAATATTCGTATCATTTATTCATTGGTTTATATTATATATATATTTAACATGCGGATTCCATTTATTTGAATAAACTAACCAAATGTATTTAAACTAATTGAAATCATTATTTATCATTTAACAACATTAGTTTCGACATAGTAAAATTCTCAATGAATCAGATAAATTCCAAACTACCCGTTGTTTCCGTATATCCGTCTGTAGAAGCAAAAAGTTGCAATCATTACATCTGAAAACATTACAAATTGTTCGTTACTCCTATAACGGACATTACATCTCTGAAGTGTACACTTAATTCCATCTCTGCCTGTATATTACGTGTATCACTGAATAACGCACATTTGTTTAAACATATAGAACAATTACATTCCAAACATATACAATTAAACATATATAATAATAACAAATACCATTCAACAATAATATACTTTTGATTAAAAAAAAAAGAAAATATAGAAAAATAAGGAAAAACAAAGAGAAGTGATTTACTCGTTGATACATTTAATATCGTAGCCAATGCACACACACGCACAAAGTGGAAAACACGAGTTGACACAAAAGAATTCCATAGAATCAAAAACTTTCGCTATCTCCTCGATCATTCAATTGAAAACTCGATCGCTAGTCCATCGAGACACCATGAAATTCGATCATACGATAAAAAACTATTGCTCGTACAAGCTCCGCGTACATTCCTCTAAGTGGAAATGCGGAAGGTGTCCGCGTGGAGGATCACGCGACTCGACAAGTCAAATCACAGGTTCTGGCCTGGTAAACGTTTCTAAATTGATCGATCGCCGCGCGCGTGCTCATTGTCCTGTCGCGAGCCTTTTAGAAGCAGCAGCAGCAGTGATCCATCGTCGATCGTGGAGAAAGAAAACTCGCTCTCGGCGTAACCGTGATCCGGTTGGCCGTGAAATGTACACAAAGCACGTATACACACGTGCACACTTGAACGCGCACGCGCGCGCACCGGTGTCGCACGCACAAAGTCACTTTTCATCCGGTCTCTTCCGGGCTCCGGGAGAAACGAAGGGAAATCGATGCGAAGCGGCGCGTCGCGAGCGTTCTCCGCCTTCCGCCGGCCAAGACCCAAGGATGACTTGTGGATAACTGTTGATGTATGTATCGTGAATCGGATCGCGCGGCTCGATGACTTTCGAATCCGTTCTGCGTCCGCCTTATCGATCGGCCGATCACTGCACCTCGCAGACGAAGAACGTTTCGAAGCTGCACGGGCTGTCGTTCCACTTTAGCCCTTTGCCGTCTCTATTCCATAACTCGAGACAGTGCTCCTCTTCGCCGTTCTCGTATCTGAAACGCGAAGAATAAATTGCAATGATTGCTTTACCCGGAATGAGTACTTTCGAGCTGCTCTTTGCTTTCAATCGTCGCGTCTCTTAATACGTCTGGTGCCTTTATAAATTCAGGTATCTTGGTACTGATGCTTATTAATATTGATATATTAAGAATACATATTAATATTGATATTGATGCTTGTTAATACTTGAAATGAACATTCTTCCCCATTTCTTTGCGAGATTGTTTTCAGTTGTATAGAAATTATTATTCAGGGAAAACACTTTAACAGTAGCAATGCTTTGTTTATAGACAAGTAGGATATGCTAAATGAATCTTCAAAAAATAAATATTCTCAGGAGTAACTGAACGCAATGGCGTTTTTCGTAATATTAAATTGGAACTCGTTCGCAATCAAATTTGACAGATAACAGTCTTTATTCTTTAGTTCTATAAGTAACCTTCTCACAAATTAATCGCGTTTCATGTTACACGATGTTTACATTTACAATTCCTTGTTTACAATATATAAAACAAAATTGCACTACTCGAGATATGATAGTCAAAGAAATTCGCGCTATGTTTCGTAACGTGAGCTCAGACGTTTACACAGTTCTAGGCACATAATATCTTTCTTGCCCTAGAGAAATATTTTTACCTGAAATTGTTCGGCTCCCCGACGTTCCAATTCTCGAAAGTAATCGGCCTGCCATTGGCCATCCAAAAGAAAGTACCCTCCTCGGCCTGATCCGTGCCAGAGGTCCAAAAGTGTTCGTGTCCGAGACCGAAGTCCTTAATATGTTTCTCGAGCCTGTCGTTCTCTTCCTGGGATGCGATGCTCGCCAGATGCATCCCGTGATATCGGCAGTATTGGGACGCCCTGTACCAGTTCGCCTGCGAATACAGGGAGCATGAAACGAAAGGAAGAATGAAATTTCGCTGAAGGAGCATTAAATGGGAATTTGAAATTCACTAGAGCTTTCTATGCTGGCTACCGTCGCCGCCTCGTTCGGCATCTCCTTTTTTCCCCATGCAATCGTTCTTCTTATTGCTATCGTTACGCGGAACGAAAGAGGATGTATATACCCTTGTTTATAAATATACATGCGGGGTGTTGCACTTTGCCCGTGGTTATTCAACGGACGTTTATTAATAAAACATGAGGACAGGGAAATTTTCTAATTTATTCTAATCATCCGGCGGGATGAGCGCTTTAAAGTTCCCGTTGCCAGAGGCGTGCATTCCTTGAACTTTAAAGGAGGCTTGATGAAAAATTGTTGTCGTCTTTGGTCTTGTTAGAGCACGCCCCTAATTAAGATGTTTGATGCAAACTTTTTCTGAAGTGATTTAAGTGAGGGGCCTTGATGACATTACTATACGATTTGATCGAAATTAATAGCACCTTGTGATCTTCTTTCGCGACGCGGCTTATCGAAGCTGTTTATCGTTAATTATTTGCTAAATGAGAAATTCTACATTTTTGGTTTGGCGTTTGTTTTACAGCTAGGACATTGGTAATAGCGAAATATTGTTTTTCAATTGAAAGAATTAACATTGTTCATGTTTTTGTGATACAACTTGAAATCTTTACTACGCAAAATATTTTATTCTGCGTATATTTGTAGCTTTTTGCTGCAGAAGATCTGAAAATTATTTTGTTTCTCAATACAAATACATGAACAGTTTTGGAAAAGCAATATTCACGCGCACCATTTTTCTTGTTTGAAATAAATACTTATTGAAAGTAGTTAGCCAAATTAATTCTAGATATCAAAATACTTCATCTAGATAATAATTACTCATTATCCAGAGCAAAGAAGTCCATTGATTGATTCGAATCGTTCATACAAAATAATTGAAATTACAATGCAAATAATAATGAACGAAAATTCGTTAATATCACTTGTACTTTTTCGATATGAAACACCAATACCTTCCTACCTACTTATGAATACATAGTTAACCAACAATGAATTCATATGAAAGAAAGAAGCTTTTACATTTAATATTTAAAATTACCTTAAAGTTTACATGAATTACAATTTTAACTTTTTAAGGATTAAGGACACAATATATTTCAACAATAGAATAATAAAATAGATCTCACTTTGTTCGTTGCGTTAAATACGACAAACCGCATACATAAAATTTCATCGATCGGTGGTGTGATACAGTGCTGTCAATATTTTTTGCGCGAGGTAAGAGGTCATTGCAAGCTTGCCAAAGATTTGTCGTGTCATAAATTCGCGTCCAGCGTCACGGAATTGGCTGAATGTGATTTTCGTGTCGGTTCCGAGGAATGTTTTCCCGTGGTCAGTGGACCCAATCCTCAAACACGTTTTACCACCCTTTGGAGGAGGACAGGAGAAAAAAAAGGGAAATGGAGGAGACGAAAAATCCCGTGTTGTTCGGTGGGAATGCAAATAAAGCGCAATAAATAGAGCGTCGCTGCGATTGCACCGATGTCGCCCGAAATTCTTTTACCGTCTCTTCCTACTCCTTCTACACCTGTACCACTACTGCACGTAATTCTGCACCGTCAATCGGAACATTAAATCCCTCGGAATCTTTTCTTAAATTTAAATTTCGCAGGCAGAATCCTTATTAAATTTATCACAGGACGAAGTTTCGAGAAACAATGTATTGTAATTCGTTGTAGCAATTTAGGTGCGTTGTTAGTGAAGTACATGGAAATTACGATATTGTAATTTCTTACTCCAATAGGTTAATTAAGTACTAATTCCTGGGTATATTAGATGTTTTAGTGTAAGGTTTGAAACTTCTTTGCTTTAAATTATTATATATTATTCTTTAAATTGTGGTGAAAGAATTGTGGTCCTTTCTTCCGACTCGATACTCAATAATTTGTTAACTTATAAGACACGTTGTTATAAAAACTACAATTATTTGAATTCTAAAATTTTATGATTGATTTTTAGAAAAGTGCTCTGTTAAAATTAACCATCGTAGGATATGATACAGAACTATCTCTACAGCTTCGTTTAACCCCTTGTCATTCCATTTAACCGGGCAAAATCCGAGCCATTATTATGACGACCGATATCTCACTTGTGTTGTCACCTCGAGTCAGACTCGTAATATTTATGTTTGGTCCTCAATTTTTATCACGAGTCAAACTCGTTAAAGTACGGCAAGAGGTTAAGAAGTATATTCTGATATTGATTTTCGATTAGGGTTATAATCTTGATCATGATCAGTTATTACGATTATAATAAGAATCCGGAATTAAACTTAAAATGTACGCGTCTTTTCCCTTCAACTACTATGTATTTTATGATATTTCATTAGCATTATTATGTATTTGTTTCAAGATATAGTCGCTATAATTCCTAGTTTTGTATTGTCGACCCAAAAATAAACTATAACAATGGTAATAGCTCCACCAAAATATAAAAAGTTTAGCTAATCGTAGAAGTTCCGGTATATATTTTACAGGGGTAATTGAATTTACTTGAAAATTGCTATCTAAAGCCAAACGCGATGAAAATATTAGTCCTTTGCAGGAAGTAAGGTCAACGCGGACACTCGTTCTCTTGAGCAAATTACCCATGGCAATCGATGAACGTGAAAAGAATTATTCGCCATCGCGCATCCAAGTTTTCCCTAGTAATTATACTGTACGTTTGCTACTATAAAAGGAAAAGACGCATAATTAATTTTATTGAATGACCAATAGTTTACTTTAAAGTTCACGATTAATTTATTCGAAGTTCCTTTCGCATGGACAAGCAGTCCTTTCACATATAAATTCTGATAGGACTATGATTTACAAACTTTAAAATTACTTTCAATAATAGCTTCACTCATTTGTGAAATAAAATTCTAAAGATCTTTGTTTAAAACTATATAAAAATTAAAACAGGTTTTTCATGATGCATTACAAGGTTTTTTAGTGATACAAACATTCTTTGTTACTTATTTATCTGTTGATATTATCGTTTTGAAAGTAGAGGAAATCAATACTTTATTTATTATTCTAGCAGTAATTCCTAAATTTAATACTATACAAATTTCTTGTTAAAATTAACAGTAACGTATATTTTACATTAATATTACTCGTATAATTTTTTACTTTTTACGAGCAATAACATGGTACACATAGAATTGCAAAAAAATCAAACATAACTTCCCTATATTTCATTATTACCTATTATTTTAATAAATAGTTTCCGTGGAAAAGAACATATTGAAATATTCTAAATGAATAATATACATCCGTTAAACATTAAAAAAATGTATTTTTTATTCAATAAAAGGAATATTTCTTTTTATTCCACATTTTGCAAAATAAACTACGAACGAGGAGAAAATGAATTCATATCGTCAGAAACATGTTCGCTGTTCTGTACAAGCGCGCTGACAGTTTCGAACGTCACAACTGTAAACAGAGGATACCGAATCGCATAGAATTTAATATCGTTCCTTTTCAATTTAATAGACAGATTTGTCGTTAACAAATTACGTGCCTTTGGAATAAAACAATTCCAACTTGGACTTGTCGCTATCATTTATTTTTATTACATGGCGCGATATCAGCATTTCTGTATTCACGTATTACTGAGAGAAAAGAGGCGCGTGTATTCTACCACGAAAGTTCGAGCTCAAAAGCACAAGCATAAAGGTATATAAATTGGACACAGTGCTCCATTACAGTTGGAAAATGAGCATTCCCGTATATTTTATACGCGATAGGGTAAGCGCAAAGAAACGCGGACCGCGCTATATTTGCATATTTCGCAATGCGGTGCCATTGAAATATTTCTAATATTACGCGTGCCCTGTCCCCAACGACAGTAATATTCCGTCCTCCGAAGTAACTTGCGTCGATTATTCGTTTCAAAATAAATATCTACTTGGATGAACACATTCATGGTCCCTATAGCTTTACAAGTCATTTCTTTACAAATAAAAATTGGATACTTCTTAACTTCCCTTTTTCATCGTAAAGTATTATTTTCAGTTGAAGCCCCTAAATTATACATTCATTTCCTAGTGTTAGAATTCGATGTACGAATATTTTAATCAATGCAAGGTTTAATGTACTGCATGATGTTGGTTCTGTGTGTGTGTGTGTGTGTGTGTTTTTTGTTCTTTTTGTTATGGCGTTACGATATTAATTCAGGCTAGACGTGTTAAATATATATTCCTCATTTAAATAAATCTGACACCTAGATTCATTTGATCCACTTAACATTAAAACTACTGAGCAGTTAAATTGACTTTTTGAAATTCCTTCATAGAAATTCCAAGAGTGCATCATCTACGGAGATTTTAGTTGATTTACAATTCAGTTTTCGTATTGCTAAATCAATTTCTTCAATAATTTCTCAAAGAAACACCTGTTATCTTTTTAACAATTGCAAAAAGAAGACATCAGGAATAGATCATTTTGAACTATCTGGTAGTTTTAATTTTAACAATAATTTAATGACAAAATCATTACCATAGCATGGCAAATGAAAATGTCATATGAAATTTCATTTGAGTGAGGTAAATATTCATTCCCAAAGTACAATGAACATTAATTAACAGAATACCCATATTTGACGATCATATTTCATCACGTCGCATAAAGTTTCGTCCAATTCGAATTCAGTCATTAAATTAGATAAATTAAATTGGAAATATGACAGGTTCGAAGTAATTACGCCGACTTTAGTTCTATAACCAAACTGTCGGAACTGAACAAAGTAGTGTGTCTTCGTTGTGTCAGGAATTACCGCGCGAATTATAATTCTGTTCGGGGTCATAAATCCCGAAGTAACCTTTCGGTACGCGACTCTTCTTGACACTTGTCCGCCAAATTAATATTGGACAATTAGATCGATTGCGTTAAATCCCGACTAATGGACTGTAGTTCCCGAAATTTAAAGGAGTATTCACGTTGTCCCGCACGATGGACTCGTGATTACTAACAGCGTATGAGTATGAGTCTCGTATGAGTGACTCGATTGAACTTGTGTCTATCTCGAACGATGGACTTGCCGAATCAGTTTGAATCTGGTAGAATCTCGTAGGATCTGATTGAATCTTTGTCCCGAACGATGGACTTGTAGAATCTCTTTGAATTTGATGCGAGTGCGATCCTGTAGGTGTTTTTATACAATGCCTACAGGTCGCATCGACTGCGCTGTTTGGAAAGTCGAAAATACCCAATCGGCGCATAATTCCAAAAATTGGAGGCGTCTTGGACGACGCCCTTTGGACAGCCCTCTTGGTGCAAGGGTGAGGGCAATGGCCACGTGCGAGGGATCCTCGAAGATTTGCCGATGCCTTGGAAATTTCCTCCAAGTTGACTCATATCTAGCGGAACCGTTACGAACGAGGTTCGAGTCGACCCTTTGGAAATTCCCGGTTTACGATATGGTCGGTTGTCTGTACGAACGAAGTAAAAATTCCAAAACTATTGTCTGCACACGCGCGGAGTGACTAAATGATTTTACCATGATTTAGGGTAAAATTGCCCCTTGCAATAAAAAATAAACTGACTTCGAAAGAAGCTAATCTCGAAAATAATTTTGTTGGCACGTCCATGTCGTAAACGAACCTTCGAGGATTTTCGCCGTTTTGTTCCGCATCGGACGGAACAGGAACAAAACGCTATTTCAGGCGGGTATAATTGAACTTCTGAACGTATATGGTTAATCGGCACCCAGCCTATCGCCGAAAACTTGAAATTCGGGATATTTAAACGAGTTAAAATGGGATCAAGGTGTCACCTCCGGCTACGAAGGCCGATCAATTCCTCGACGAGCTTTTGACCCCGTTATTAGCTATTCGTGTTTAGCCCAAACGTGTTGCCCATATTTTGCCTACTTTTCCCTAACCTAGACCCCACGCAGCAATTTATCCCAGCCTCGAATTCATCGGAAAGTAAAACTTCTCGTTGTGGTGTGTTCCCAGATGAATTCGCCTCGCCCGCGCTCGTTTCCGCCGAAAGTGGCGGGCGAGATCGGGCAACTCTCTCTTTCCTCCGCGGCGAGTCACCCACTTTCCTTGACTCGCGGGCAACGGAACTGCATTATTAAGAGGGATTTTGCAATACAGTGGCGTGTCCGGTCCGCGGCCTTGCTGCGATCTCTCGAGAAGGTGGGTGGAAGTGACGTAAAACCGTTTCTCTAATGATACGAGTAAGTAACCGTTTCGTAAGAGCCATCGTGAACGTTCATCTCCGTTTAGTAGTTTTACATTCTTCTTTTGTTTTGTGTATCGTGCTATGATGTTTTGATTGATGATTCGATTTATGATTTCTAGAGATGTTATTTACACATATTCTGAATGCTAGTGAGTAACAATAAAATATATTATGTATGAAGGGTGTACCGAACCAAATGATGGTGGATAATGCATAATACCAATCGATTATTAAGTTAATTCAATATAAGCTATAACATTTCTTTCTTGTTACAAAAGTATTATTAAAAATAAAAATTTTATATTTATCTCCTAAATTCTGGAGGTTACGGTACGGTTAAAAATTAATATCCTTCGTGAATTTAACCTGCTAGTAACATCTTTCCGAACAGTATAGTGATTGTAAAATGAGGAATTTTAGTCGGTATCAAAAGTTTAGTTACTAAAAGTATTTAATTAGTACTAATACTCCTCGAAGCATAGTGATTTTACGTTGATTAAAATTTCTTAATAAATTCCTCCGAGAAAATTGAGTTTGAATATTGGTTCGGTTAGTGTGCACTCAGGTATAGATTCTGACACTAAAGAAGGACCACGAAACAAGGGAGACGTTTCACGGCTCCACTTGCGATAGTAATCGTAGGTTCCTCTTACCTCGTAGTATCCTTAGGGTGTCTAAAACTGTACTTGAGTACACCTGTACCTAGTCATTATTCAAATACAATTTTCCAGAAAGATAAATTTTCTACGAAAAAATTCTATTTAAACTTATTCAACTTATACATACTGTTCTCCTATATAGGACCCTCACTTCAAGACGAATTTTGATTTTGATTTTCAATTCTAATAACACTATGGTACAATAAACATTCCGCATATGTATACCACTGTCTATTTTTAAAAACATTTTTACATACAATAGCTACTTGATGAATTTTTTGAATAAAATAAGATATTAATAAAAACCATACAAACCTACGTATGTAAATTTTAAAATAGGGTAAATCGAGGCGAATCGGATTACATGATGAATCGAATTGAAATAAAAATCAATTATTTGCTAAAGGAAGAATAAAAAATATTTTCTCGTTTTTCATTGTTAACGTTCAAGTACTTTTAGTTCTGTAATGTCAAACAAAAAATGATCCGATTCGGCTTAACCTACTCTACTTTCGGAACAATTATATATTTGAGGGTTCGAAAGAATCAAACTCGAATCCTCTAGTCTCTGAAACCTAACACATAAGGCTTCGAATAGAGATTCCAAGTGAGGAAAACTCGAATCTACAAGCAAATAATTCTGCAAAGCTAATTATTTCCAATCAGTCTTCTCTTTTCTCTGTTATTGCGCTGGTAACGCGCTGAGAAGAAAATTTATCTTTCCCTTTCCTAAAATTGCCTATCTGATCGTCAATGTGATAGTCTGCCAATGTGATCGGGATTTTACTTCTTCACGGTGAAACGACGTGAATCTCAGGGGCTCGGTCCCGATCGACAAGATCGCTTTTCCGCGTTCTTCCTCGCGTCGCACAAAAGCACGGGCGTGAGCTACCTAGCGCTCGCGCGCGCGCACACACACTTCCGCACACCTGTGTGCACGTGTGTGTGGTGAGAGCTGGGGATACTCCTAGTCAGGTGAAAAGATCGATAACAGGCTGGTCTGGCATTCGATGCACCGTAAAGTGTCAGAGACGGTGAGCCGGAAAGTTACGGGCTTGGAAATAATTTGATAAAGTCCGGGAGGTCGCGTCCACGGGACAGCTAGATAAATCAAAGTAACTGGCAGGTATGATACCTTGAAGAAGATCCCCAGGTAGTATCTCTTCTCGCCGAGTTTCAGCAGTGGCATCGTCCATCTTGAAGCAGCTAAGGTGCTGCTGTGCTCGTCCACGCAGTTTGGACAATCATCTGTGAAACGAAAAACGTAGAAAATGTAAATACACTTTTACCTGGGTAGTATGGGTAGAAGAATATGAGGATGGAAGGTTGTAGGGAGGAATATAGGGTGAAACTGCCTTTTGAAGATAAAAGGTTGCTGGGATTGGTACCTGGACTTCATTGCACATTGTTTTATGCACTTTCCGTAATAATAACTAATTACAGATAACTATAGAATATTATATAATATATATTATCCTAAGATTGATGTTAGTTAATGATTTAATACATTCGGGTTGGATGGGCATTAGTTTCCAAAGAAAGTAAATTCCAATTTTTTATTGGAATTCCCAACTACTTCTCGAGACGATACTGTATTTCCCAAGGCAATACGTATTCGTTCTTG
Organism: Nomia melanderi; assembly: GCF_051020985.1. Classification (NCBI taxonomy): domain Eukaryota; kingdom Metazoa; phylum Arthropoda; class Insecta; order Hymenoptera; family Halictidae; genus Nomia; species Nomia melanderi. Next base: position 3,339,484 of record NC_135005.1, read on the forward strand.
GGTTAGGTCCAAAATGTCCGTCCCCAATGTACTCACTGAGACACATTCCTTTTCTTGAGTTTTAGATTCTACTTTTCTACTATTTTTCTAGTATATATTTTCTTAATCGTTGGTTTAGTACGTTAATAACCTCTGTTCACATAATGAATTTTGTAATTTCTCAGATTGCATGTTTCTCTCGTTTATACTGTTCCTTACTTACAATTTATGGCGTTTGTAATATTAAAATTTGTATTATTCTATTAAAAATATTTGCAATTGTAGTCAGTGTATATAAAAATGACTAAAATTGACGTGATACGTGGTTAATAATTAACAATTTCTTGGAACCTGCCAACCTCTACATTCTGAGAATGGAGAACCACTTCAGGAATAATCACTTTATTCGAGGTCACAGGTTAACTGTAACATAAACGTCGCCTACCCAATAAAAGGTACGAATGATATCTGAATACTGATCAAGAAGATTCACGATGAGCGAAGTAAGAATGAATTAATAATAGTCGTGTCTTGCATATCTATTAACCTTTTACTTTTCCTCTATCATCGTGTTAATTGTTGTAATAGGTTTCTCTGCGCAGCGATAGTGGAAGAAGAAAACGCATTATTACCCGGCTGTAACACTGACCGACGTGTTATATAACGCGGAAGAGTCAACGCGTCACATCGTGTAATGTCTTTGAAGGAAAACGGACGGGGCCATGTGAAAACTCCATTATTAAAAGCACGTTCGCGGCGCACTTTTGGCCGTACTTTCGTGAACCATTATTTCGCGGCATAATTCTTGGTAAGGGCAAAAGTTTTAATGTCCTCGGCGATAAAACATGCCTATGGAAATGAGGAACTTAACGAGAAGTTCGGGATTATATAGACTGTAAAATGAACGTGATTCTGACGCCGTTTCATAACTTAAGTAACGTCACCTTGAATTTCGGCTGACCCTCGAGTACCTAGCGAACGAATGATTAACCCTTTTCACTCGAGAGGTGACTCTCAGTCACTACTTAATTTGATGTAACAAACTTACAAATTTAATTCAAAAGTTTCTATACAAGAACAAACGTAGACTACAAAACTATAAATGTTTATGAGCATTAATAGGCTAAATATTAATAATATCGTTGAATGTTAATGTGAAGTGTTATAATAAGTGTTAAAATACTTTTTTTTAGATTTCCTATGATTATCAAGATTCCTGTATGGTTTGCAAAAATATAGAACTTAGGGGAATTAATACTGTAATCGATGGAACTTATTTTATATTTACTACACATTAAATCACTGTAAAAATTTCTAAGTTAACTTCGTTGAGTGCAACTGTTGTTCGAAGGTTGATCAATTTAAAATGTTACACAGTCTTTAACTATCATATGATGTATGTGAAATATAAGGAGTATTTCTAGTAGAAGAGGTCTCATAATTTTATGAATGTCTTTTGTGGGTTTAGCGTTCAGAATCGTGCAGTGGTATTACCTTATGCAATCCTGATGAGAAATTTTCGGTGACAGCCACGATCCATTGGTAAATTTCTCTCCGTTTGCACCGAAGTTACTCACACGATTACAAAATAACGCATCACTTTATTAATCTTCAACATTATGTAAATTACACGATGGCAGTTTCACTTTTACATACGTCAAGCGTGACTTTATATAATAATAAAATCGATTATTGCTGCTACTTTAAGTGGTAAAATGTACAAAACACCTTCGACATGAAATCATAGATAAAACATTAATATCTTTGTGCTTTTAAAAATTACTGCAATGAAAAACTGGGGATTTGCGCAAACGTTCTACTTACGGTTGTAAAAAGAGTACAAGCCAGCCAGCGACATTGTCTCCAATTTAAATTCGGCTTATATCGTCCTTTAATATTATTTCTTTATTTTTTTACTTGACATATAAGAAATTATTTTTGTTCACAATCAGTGAAGCACATTTTGTTTCATGACTGTATTTCATTGTTTTCCATTTATTCCATTTCGTATGTATTTATTAATTAAATACTTATTTCACTGTGAATATTAAAATGATATAATTTCTTGACGCAAAATATCATAAAATTTGTAAATATTGATCATGGTTACCCATTTTCTACTTTCACAGAAATAATAAAAATTCTTATAATCACCGGATTTAAACCTATATGCTTTTCTAATTACTTTCATTTTGTGTTATAACACATCGAAATTAAAGGAACTGTAATGTACATAGCAAACTGTAATAGGTACTAAATTATATTATAATAGATGACAAACTCTAACCACCTGGCCCGTATATAACCTTTCTATATCAACGTGTTTATCGTTGTCGATAGAAATAATATTAAACGTCGCAGACAAAATTTCATTATTCTGCAAATTACAATATAATTCGAAAAAATAATTTCAAACCAACATATTATATTTACATTTAATTAGCAAGAAAGTAATATCAGTGAGTGCAAAAGTGGATTCATAATAGTGTTATACTTTTATTTAAACAACTACTCTACTTCACTATTGTCTTTATTATTTAGTTCACTATTTTCTACAACTATATTTCATTATCTCGTGGCCCTCTTACAGTTTAATTAACTCTAAATAAGAAATAATCTTAACTCAATCAAAGGGAGATGTTAATTTTCTACAAATGCAATACATTTTAAGGCGCCGAATTATTATAATATCTCCTTAAATAACAATTGAATTTTTACTCTGCTTTTTTTCACCTTTGTCCATTCATTCACTATCTATTTTATTGATTTCTGCTGCAAGTATTGGCTACACATACATCTTCGTTACGTGTACATTTTTCATATTACTGAATAGGTCTGAGCAAACTAAAAACAGTTAATCAATCATTCACACAGATGACGTCAAAAAGTGGACTAGTGTTGTTTTAAAGTTCACGACTTCAATGCTCGATCGTTATTTTTAATTATCGATCTTCCAAGACGCGTTTCCCTTCAAATTCACCATCAAGATACGATAAAAGCTTTCCGGATAAATATGACAAATACTCCGTAACTCCGTAACGAAACAATTTCTCATCTTCGCACCCAACAATTTCATCTTTAACAAGATTCCGCTCGATCTCCGCAGCGACGCGCGGATCGTCATTAACCCTCCGATTACCACTTTCCGGTGCACCGTACCGATTAATCCATACACCAGTCACGGAGAAATTCCGCATTTTCCGTAGGCAACGCGTCGTTAGGTAGCCGCGATTAAATTGTATAATACAATAGTAACATCTAATTTAACATCTACTTGTATCATCTTGAATAGCAGATACATACATGGAAACAATGATTTCAGTAACAAATGTCAACTGTACTTCTTCCTATATAATATCATTTTAATTGTCAATTGTCAAGTATCAAGATATTCATATTAAATTCTTTGATATTAAAACATTAAGTCTCACGTTTCATGTCGTTACTTATTGATCATACTGTATCAGATTCGTGACGAACATTTCGAACAGAAAACGACAGTCAGGATAAGCAGTGTGAATGTAGATAAAGTAATCTTTTGCGATCATCGACAGATATACCTATTTTTATTGGTAATCATGTAGTTAATAAATCTTTGTTAACATTTTAGCTACTGTACATTCGTACATGGTACCGTATATCATCTTTTTGAACGGTACGCCATTATAGCGGCACAATTCTTTCTCTGTCATCGATAACTGTGCACATTGTAGTCTAATTTAACGTGTTTGCACAGTGGAAAATTCTATCAGCCTCAAATCACAGTGATATTAAATTTATGATATGCAGACTGCGTCAAACCTTGCCATACAGACGTTAGCTTCGTGACTAGTCCCGCCGTAGGTAAAAGGTTAATATTAAAAGTCTACTATGCTGTCTCAATCCTATAATAGTATTAACCATCGTAATTTCGGCAGAAACCATAAGACAAGAATTTAAGAATCATTGGTATCTGCTCCCGTGATTGTATAGCATCGTAATAGAGTGCGATAATACGGGCAGATTTCACCGCGTATTGAGAATCGCTAGGGGTTGTCTTCGCGTGGCCGAAGTATAGCAAAGAATTTGAGTATCGCGACGGTCGATGGCCGAGCTAAACGCCTTCGGCGGTTTCGTTGCCGGGCTGATTAAGCCGGCGTTCTGCATATTTTAATAATCGCTTCGTTAATCGCTGCGCGAGCCGCGCGTTGCGGTCCGCGGCACCGTCGTCCTCCCGGAATACGTCACCCTGCATTAATATTCAACGGTCCTCTTAATAGACACTGTTGGCTCTCACTTCCCGTCCCAGTTTTTTCTCTAGCCCCGCCAGGGACCCGTTGTCCCGCCCGCGGACTTTCAATAAAAATATGTATGAGAGGGCTATTAGCGGGAGAGTTTCTTCGAGGAAACGCCTTCCATCGTTAACCGTTCAGCCACGAGATGCTTTCCGAGCGATGCAAAGTATTTCGTCGTACCCGCGGTCGCGTCGGTTGGTCAGCTTTATTAAATTTAGCCTAGGCCGTTGCTAGTTTGGCGACGCTGCGGTTTCCTCGGCATGCTAACTACGGCGTACGGCTTGTGTTCGTCACGTCGAGTGCGAATATTTCAGGAGAGCGTGAACCTCTCGTTTGTAAGGTGTTCTCAGCGTGTAAATGGCGGTGACATGATGTTACAGTGCTGGTTTCTTTGGTTTAATTCATAAAAATTCTATTAGGTTCGCTGAAACTCTTTGACTGCTGGTAATACTTACCATTAACCCTATGTTTGAGGATATTTACCATAGTACTTTTCTCTGTACGATTTTTATTATTACTAAGCTTAGCTGATATTTCATATCGATTATGTCTAATGTCTAGGATCGTGTTTGACAGCATTACCTGTTGTCGTAAACAAAGTTACTGTCCAAATATAACAATTTTGTTGAATAAACCTGCTTTGTAACGCAGAGTAATTATTTTATGAATATCTCAGGAATTATTTATTTCCGACTTTACAACTTTTTATGCAGAATTCGATGGTTTAGCAGAATTTAAAAAGAAAATGTAGGCGTTCCATTTAAAAAAATGAACGTGACCTACATATCTTGATAAAACAGTAAACCAGCATAAAGCTCATATTACTATTAAATGCTTTCTTCGTACTCATACATTTTTTCATACAGTACATACTGTACAAGTTATTTAGAATCGTCACGTTACGTGACTCGCTAGATATATTCTTCGAGTAATTACTTGGGTTTCATCCCTTCGAATGACGATGAAGCATTCTCAGTATCTTTAGGCGCGAGCACGCGCGCCTCATTAAGGAATCATAACAGCGAAAGAGATAATCGTGCTGGAAAGGCGTGTTGCGGATTAATACGGACCTTGAAGTGTGCGTATCTTGTGGCTGTTCCGCGAGAGGAAAAGACATCGCTAGAGAAATGGCAGTCTGCGAGGGGTTCCGTGTGCGGCGGCCAATATGCGCGATTCGCTTCCTCGATATAAACTATTGCGGTGAAATACGTGCCGTGAAACAGGTGCGCGCCGGGCCTCCTCGAAGTTTCCTATTGGCACATAATGGAAACCAGAAGTTCGATCGATCGGAGAAAATGTTTGTGCGTTATGTGAAAGAAAATACCGCTGGAAAATGACGGTAAAGGGAAAACGGGGAAACCTGAGAGTACCCGGGGATGGTTGCGTGAAACTTAAGGAAGATTGATTGACTCCGCGAACGAAAGAAAGCCGCCGCGGAATTAAATTGTATCGGAGAGACGTCGAATCGATTACTTCCCTGCTCGATGAATACAGTGCTCGGGCATTGAAATAATACGCGGAGCAATTACATAGAAAATCGTTCAAACTGCGAAACCGATCGATGCTAATCACGCGATACGAAAAATTCGTTTAGTATTGGTGGCTTTGCTAGTTACAGATAAATATTATCATTTGGTTTCGAATATGTGACTTTTGGGCAGAAATATTAGATAGTATCGTAACATTTTGATTTAAATTTGAACAGAATTTATTTGAACGACTGTGTCGTACTGCTAAATCACTTGATGGCTAGGTTGCGGAATTTAGCTAATGGAATAATTTTTATTCTTTCTCACCTAGTTTTCTGTTGGATTTATTGTTCAATTCTTGATATTTTTGGCCACTAATTTTCTATTCTTCGATACTGTTACACGCAACCAATAGAAAGTATAAAATTCTAAAATATAGTAGAAACACATCTTGTCCACATGCATATGATATATAGACGTCCATGTATTATAATGATATATAATGATATATAATGATATATAATGATATATAATGATATATAATGATATATAATGATATTTAATGATATTTAATGATATATAATGATATATAATGATATATAACAATTTATAATGATTTATAATGATTTATAATGATTTACAATGATTTACAATGATTTACAATGATTTACAATGATTTACAACGATTTATAATGATTTAAAATTATTTACAATTATTTACAATGATTTAAAACGATTTATAATGATTTATAATGATGTATAACAATAAAAATAATATATAGTTACTTTTTAAAAAATTCTGAAATTCCAGAAAACATTCCTTTGAAAAGAAAATACTTTTTTCCCAATACTTCCCTCTTAAAAAAAGGTGCTTTCCCTTCTTTCATGTTATCAACAGCAACAGAAATATGTACAACTTGTCATATTTCATTTTCCTAAATTCTGTTGTTATCTCGACGCTTATTGTGTACGTGTAACAGACACGTCGACGTTAAAACGATGCTTTTCAGACCAGTAATAGCTGATCGCGGATTTGCAAATTCACGGGATGGATTTCGGCGAGGAGTATTGTTAACGCCGCATTGTTTGGAACAACATTGCTGTCTACAGAATCCCACGGCTTGTCGCCCTTACGCCGTTAATTACACCGTGTAATTTTTTAGCGTTCCACTTCGAAATAAATCAATGTAAACGAGCGTTTCCCCTTCCGGGTCGCGTAACGTTGTCGGCGCGAAACGTTCGACGTGTTTAGTAATGCATTCCAGCGTACGCCACGAAAAACAGATAAACGAATTAGTTCCTTCTCTTATGCAGTGTCGAAACATAAAAACGCAGCATAAATAGTGTTATCAAATTATTCGATTACACGTAAGTTTATTTTTCGTTGAAATAAAATTTCTTCCATTGCAATTGAATTTATTTCAATTGTTGCAGGTAGTGTTTTTGAAACAGATGGCACAAACGGGAAAGTGATAATCTTACAATTAAAAACAAATTGCAAACATGCAATAAAATTTTTCCCTCTAATGTGCTGTATCTAAGGTGATAGAATTTGAAGATATCTCGAGTGTAATATTAGTTATCATAAATACTAATGTGCATTTATTAAACGAATTGTACTTTGAAAAAGTACAAATGTATTATATATTACGTAAATATTATTTGTTCATTTTATATGTTTGTGATGAATACTATTCAAGCAACAAGAAAATTTTCATGAATACCTAATTCTAGGAATTGTATTATTATACAATCTGTAGACAGAATAAAATATATCATCTTACTCTTGCAATAATTGGGTTAAAATAATAACGCTATCGTAGGCGGTAAAGTAGAAAATTTCAAACAAAAAGGACCGTAAAAGATAAGCGATTGATCAGTGAGACTCTTTATGTGTCGATCTATAGCGACCATTAAATAAATATCATTTAGCAACGACATACAAACCACACTATTTTAACTTCTTCGTGGGTTAATCGATGGAAGAGTGAATATTAAAAATGCAACGAGATATGAGCTATAACAAATATTTTAAATACTTTAACAAACTAAAAATAATATATTAATATACTTGCATAGAATTTTATTATATTGAATACAAAATTGTTGAGATTACCTTTTATACTGAATAACAATCATTACTTTTTATTCATTTCAAGGATTATACAGAGCGGTTTCAATTCACAACTGGGAAAATAAAATTAATGTCCACAATCCTTTTGTTAAAAAAGAAATTGAAATAAAAATTCTTTCAATGCAAATATACCATAGAAATCAATTTAATCAAATAATTCTCCTTACATTATTATTTCTTTTTTAACATGCATCATAATTAAATGAAATTAATTAAAAATCGTCACGGTTCATTTTGTGAATTAACAAACATCTGTTCCACTTAATCTTTCTAACCATTTAATGTTTATAACATGTCTATATATCAGTTTATATACCAAATACGTATCACGTTTATTAGAAGATTCATTAGTAGCGTAACGGATTTAATGAGGTTACATTTAATAGAAACACCAAATTATCCACCAATTATTTGGCCCTTATTTGTTAACCTTTAAACAATGAAACATCTGCAATCAAATATTGAAATTTCAACTAATATACAGAAAGACGAATGTTTACATGTAAATTCGTATGTGTTTCCGAATTAATGACAGGATTAATGGCTACATTATAAAACATGGCAACCACGTATATTAGAGGTCAGTGATTAGAGATCGTCTCGCAAATTCAACTTACTCTAGCAGCTGTTTGGAACGTTTGCAATCGATTGGCCTACAATTTTATATACAATGATTAACCAAATTTGGAACCGATTACGATAACAGCTAAAGGACAAAACGTTAAACGACTCATGATTGATTGTTTTCCTTTGTGATATTTCCTAAACAATGAGGTAAAAGAGTAAATAAATATTTTATTTATTTGTTAATTGATAAATATATTTCTAATAAAAAAGGGAGCAATTACAAAACAATATAGATACTAAAAAGCCGAAAGCACCTGTGTATTATAAGCTCAATAGTTAATTCATTTTAATTTCTACTGTTGATTTTAGTAAATGTTTTTTATAAAATATTTTTAATATTAACACTTAACTTTCTGATGGTGATTTAATAATAATATAAATATAAATATAATAAAATATAAATACATTTTTTTATAATAAACACAGTGAAAATCATAAATTAGTATATTATCTCGTGTAAGATAATTTAATAGCTTTGATTAGTACAATTATTTAGATAAAAATAAACAAATATTGTTTTTAATATAGTACAGAAATTGAAAAGCTAATTAACCACTTGTATTTGTAATGACAAGAGGTATTCGCAATGAACATCTTTAAATTAAATTGATGAAAATCAATGCAATTTAATGTACTATGAAGGGAGAAATGGGAAAGAACTTTGATCTTTTTAATGTCTTCAGTACCAAGTAAATTTTAGCTTGCAATGAACAGAAAGTTTCTTAGCGTTCTCACGAATTATTTGCAGACTGAAGACTAGTTTTCTTGGGAAGAAAATTATACAGCCAGAAGTTGATAATTAATGTTTAGTGATTTATTGTGTTAATAACGAATCTGATGAAGATTTTAAATATAATTTTCATAATGTTAGTAAGCAGTTGTCATAGCTGTTTATTTTTTCCCGACTTAACACTAGGTTTATGGAACGCGTCAATTTTGATGTACATTAAATTTTATAAACATTACTTCGTAAATATTTCCGTCGATTTTAATTGATGTAGTTACATAAATATATACCTTAACTGTCCATCTTTAAACCTCTAACTTCCAAGACCTAAATAAACGAACGTTCATTTTTCTAAGAACAATAGACTAAACTGTACAATAAATACTCGTAAACCTAGTGTTAGAACTGCGATAGAACTTTTATAAAACTCAAGGTGCAACTTGTCACGGTCTGCTTGAAAAGCGTGTAACGGTCAAAGACGTTGCGATACGCAACAATTCTGCCGAATTCTGCCGACGAGACAGAGAAAGCCACTGAATTGTCTGTCGGGAATGGAATAGACAGGTTTCCATCTGATGTTAAAAGAGTCGGGAATTGCGTTACGGAATTGAGAAGCGGTGAAGCGTAAGTCGCCTTTGTAGACGTTCGTTGCGTGTTCAAAGGCACGTCATCTTCTGTTTCTAGCGACTGAAATGATTTTATAAATATTAAATGACATTCTTCGGGAAGTGTTTGTCTGTTTATACGAAATCACGTTAGAATGAAGAAACGACCCATTGTACGTCTCATTATCAAAGAAACAATGTTTCCAGCACTAAAAGTTTTCTGTTATTATATCGGTATAATATGAAAATTAGAAAAAAGAAATTAATTTGTGTAAGGAATATATGTAGGAAACACAATAAGTTTAATTATAAATATGTAGGGGATTGTTTTGCATGTATAAATTAGTTGCAATAGTTCATGATATATTTACGAGAATGTGAATAAATATAATGAAAACTGACGCAATTTGTTTATATCTGTATTAACATAGTACCACAAAACGTTAATATTTTCTAAATTAAATTACACCAACGTTAATTCAGAATATAGAAAATATAAATGAAAATATAGAGGAATTAGTGGTATTAAATCATTTTATATATTTTCAATTGACCTTAATTGTGCATTAAGATCTTTTTTACTTAATATTTCAGATTCTTTAAAAAAGTTACACATTATCGACAAATCTGTTTAACTACTATATAATAATAACACATTTATAATTGTACAGATGTCCAGAACCGAGTTAAAAACTTAAATGCCGTATAATCTTCCCAGGAACTCTTTACCTTAAATTGGAAACACAATTACGAAGATCGATGAACACGATTTTATAAAAGTTTCTCACTTCCTCCTTGCGTGAAAACATTTATAGTGCGACAATGAATCCCTTTATAAGGAAAAATGGTATGTGATATTGTTTGGAAAACTAAACGCTGGAATCCTTTGATGGATTAGCGTAGCCTATCGCGTCAACGGTTTACTCCCCGTTTCAACGGCGTCGAGGTTAAGAACCCCTTATCCAGTTGCTCAATTAGTAAAGGTTAACTACAGCGAGGAGGTATTTATTCAGCTATTTATCTCAATCCTTCGGGGAACCGGGGCGCAAGAGTGCATCCTGGTAGATGCACGAAATGGAAAATTCAATCTGACAACCCTGCCGGAAACGTTCCCTTGCCAAAGTGCGAGTCTTGAAAGAGGCATAGGCTCTTCGAAGCAACTTGAAAATTCTTTCGACGTGTAGAAGATTATTCAGAGAAAGCGATGGCCCAGCTTCAAAGTTAAGGTTAAGTGAACAGTCTGTTGAAAAATTTCTTTCGGAAATATTTAGGCCGCGCGGGAAGTAATAAAATCAATAAACTATAAACGTCGTATATTTTATAACACAAATGCGTTTCAATTGTGCTGGTTGATAAATATTGCAGAGAGATCGAATGTGCAATTCAATTGTTTTTCGCGTGGTTTATTGTTGAATCGGTAACAGTTAAAAAATAGTTAAAGTGAGATAAATATTTTATGGCAGTACTGTGTTTCCGTTTAGCATAGAGAGCAATAGAATATAAAATATAGAATTTTTTATAAGAAAATAAAGGAAAAAGTATTTTTTCTCTGCAAATTTTCTTTTTGTTCTATGCTATACGTAATAAGATTGTTAAAATTGCTAAATAATTTTGAAGTTCTTTTTCAGTAGCAGTGCGGCGCTACAAATGATAATGGAATCGGAATGATTAATGGTTGACTTCACATTTTACTGATTACGACCTTTATCTCGAGAATCTGTATGTATCATGACATTTAGAGACCCTCTACTGTTAGTATAACGTATACATCAATTTTCCTTGTAATGTAGTTGCTATTTTCACTATGTAACAGTTTTGAACAATATTAACGTAGCATTATGATGTTTACAACTTGTTCATTGTCAGACTGCTGCAAAATGATACACTTGATAAGAAGTATTTAAGTATATATTTTCTATTGCCACAAGTAGAAACAGTATGTAGTAGTCAGGTACACGTAAACTCTAATATATATATTCTTAAGAAATGACAAATATTATATTGCTGTTTATTTTTAACTTAATTATATTATTGTTATTTTATAATATATTTAAATTTATTATTTTATTAAATTGTATTCTTTTATATGGAAACGTGGTAGATATAGTTCCGAAGTATTTAATACGATAAGATGGTAATATTCGTTTAATAAATTATCATCTGAGCGATTATACTTTCATTTTTTGAACAGGTATTCCTTTGATCGTTATGTAACTACTTACGCGGAGGTGTGTACAAACTATTTGAAGAACTTGAAATCGAGGCGCCAGTTTTACCAATTCCCTTTTATTATTTCATGTAACAGAACCTTGTCGAGGGGAACATTCAACCGGTTCTGAAACTTTCTCTGTCGTGTTTGCTTTGAGGCGGTGCAAGCCATGGGCGCCTTTGAGTGTCAATCTGTGGTAACCTTTCACGCAGGACAGTATAATTAAACTTCCTTTCAAGAAGAAACAACAATTACTCTTGATGCGAAAAAATATACAATGGGACATATGTTTCTAATCGAATGTATTCAGTTTATCTTACAAAGAAACGTAAATTCTGCCCTACTTAATTATTCCATGAAATTGGAGCATAAATTCCATCCAGTAATTTTCCACCAAATGTTCAATTACATTTATTTATCTGCAATGTTTATTTAAGTGTTGTGTATGAAACATGAATCTGATTTTTCAAACAAGAAAAACAATACTAATTAATACAATTCTCAAATTATATTGAATTTTAAAATATGTTTTAAGTGTAAAATGTATATCAACTAATCATAAAATCCAACGTATTGAAAATAAAATACAGAAAGGTAAGCTATATATAAAAATAAACGTAAATAGAATATTCGAATCATTAAAAATATGTAAAGTTAGTCAATTTTTGGTTGCAATATAATTTTGCTTAAAAATGTCTTGTAATTTGATCATATTTTAAATAAAAATTTTGAAAATATTAAGAGGTTTATAATTGCATGGTTTGAATTAGTTCAAATTACAATAACGATAATGTTTTCAACAGCAAAGAAATCCGCATCAGTGCCATTCAAATATATGCTTGTTTCATCATATTCCGGTTAAATTGTTCTCCAGGAATTGCCTTGCAATTGCAATCAATACGTTTCAAGGTTGTTATACCAGCAGAAACATGCAACAACCAAAGTATATGGCTCAGATTGTTATAACAGCAGAAACACGTAATAACCAAGTTGGATCGGGATCGTTGTTCTCTTGTACGAGATTCTGATAACTATTCTCGCTCACGGGCGCTTCCATTACGATCTAGCCGTTATTAACGGATAATAATGGTATACACTGATCGCAATACCTAATTAATTTCGATTGGATTGAGCATCCACTAGTGTATACTTATGTTCATTGAGATTTCCAAATCGATGATGAAAAATTTTTAGTAATCCCAGTTACGTAATTCTTTCTCCAGCATGGACACACATAGAGAACAAATCGCATAAAAAAGTGCTATATATTTTGGTAGTTACAAATATTTTCAATTATTAATTTTTGAGTGAAAAATTTAATTCCTTATTAGTATACAATGTGGTCCATAATCTTTTTTGTGAGATTCTAATTAACAATACTTAATATTCGATAAGTTTTTCAAAAAAACGTTTTTCTAAGATTGATGAAGTGTAAATTAACAACTAAAATTGTATAGAATTATACAAAGAAATTCTTAAGAGTTTGTTGTTTGAATAAGCTAATTCCTCTCGTCATTTTTATTTAAGGTAACACAGTATTAAAGGATAGTTTTATCAACTACAAGGAATTGTTAAATTTAAATTTCAACAACTTCTTTGTGTGTAAATTTTAATACAAATAAAGGGAATCAAATTAGTAACGGAAGAATACGTTTATCATTAAGTGGTGTTACAGAATAAAAAATTAAAATGGAATGGAAACAAAATTTTATTGAAATTTCAGAAAATTTTTCTCATCAAGAATTAAACCATAGAAATTGTGGGAAATTATATGGATTGTAATTGCGATAGAAATTTACTGAGAAAGTAATAATACGGAACAGAGTTAAGCTTTTGTAATACTCCTCTCTATGTTTCAACAGTTACATTTTAATTACAAATCAAGGTACTGATATTCATGAAAAATATCGCCTTTCAAGCTTAATTAGTACAAACAAAAATTAATTTTATCAAAATGAAACTATGGCACATATATTATATATAACATTATACTTTAATAGTATAATATACTATAATAGTATAATTATACTATAAGACTATAATAATTTCTGAAAAACGAACTTTAAGCTCAGAATTAACTTTAATCACAACGGTCGTTTCTGAAACGAATTTTAAACACAATTACAAAAGAGATACATAAAGTATTTACGGTAATATAAATTCGACTCAGAATTTATGATCCATAATATCATTTCAGCCTTGTCCGATCCTTTCAACTTTGTATTAAACTTAAGCTGGATTGCCAAAATCGGCCACCGTGTGTCCACAGTACAGAGGAAAAAGTTGACCGGCCTCGAATCGTTCGTATTATTTATTTTCCATTAAACTGTCCGGCCGCTTTCACTGCCGAAAGAAACAAACTGAATCGTAATTTAGCACCATTGGGACTCGGCCCGCCGCCTTTTTTCGTTGTCGATTTATTTCTGCGACCTACGGGCTACATAAATTCTACGCGAGGGGTAGATATTATCGATGCGCGACAATCAGCCGGCACAAGGTTCCCGTTTATCAGAGGTACTACTCGTACCGTGCGTCTCCGTAACCGCGTGTATCTCAAATTCGATATCATTTTATGGGTTGTCGCGTCGTCTCCTGGGATCGAACGTTTCCATTCTGTTGTTGCTGTATTCCTCGCGCGCTCGACTAAGCGGAATGGCAAGCTCCCCGTGCACTTCTGTACGTCGAACGACACGAAAGGTCCTGTTAGACGGGAGGAGAGAAACACGGAACAAGAAATATGCTCGACAGATATAAAAGCTAGGAAATACTGGCTCTTATTGGAGGACTCTGGAGGTACAAGTAGGTGTAACTCGTTATTTGTTGCATCGACGGGGAACCTACCGTGCTTTGTTCGGAAGATGCGCACCAGGACGACGCAGGGCCCAGAGCGGCCTCTCGTTACGTGCTTTCTATATGGTTTTGATTGGTTACGTATGACTCGACATAACATTTCCTTACAGCAAGTCCAACATCGAGTATGGCTTGGCGTAGTTTGTAAATTTAAGAATTATAATTATTTTAATTATTTCCCCGTGCCGAATAATTAATTTATATTAAAAGCTATCAATAAAGGTCTTTAATTGTTTTTCAGCTTATTTTATATTTCATCTTGCTTATAATTTTATTAAAACTGAGACAGAGTTCTTAAGTTTAAAATGAATTGATAGAAGTCAAAAATTCATTCGGACCGGACTACTGGGAATAGGAAAAATTCATTCGGATTGCAAAGGATTAACACAGAACCTACCATGAGCGGTCAAATGGTCGGTTTTAAAATTTGATTGAAAATTTTCCGTTTTTCTTCGTTTATTTAACACTAGATTTATGAAACGAGTAAATTTGACTTATTACATTGTATGAACATTAGTTGGTAAATTTTTTAGTTGATTTTGATTGATGCAATTATGCAAATATGTATCCTAATTGTTTTGTTTTATGCCTTCAATTTCCAAAATGTAGACGAACCAATATCAATTTCTCTAAGAGCGATAGAATAAACTGTATAATAAATGTCCGTAAATCTATTATTAATATTAAATCAGTTCCCATATTATTTGATTATTCAGTTTTCCAATTCTTGCCTTTCCTTCTGTTCCTGTTTCCAATAATAAACACTTATCGTTTAATTTGTTCACCTTTATTTTGTAACTAGTTATTTGACTGGTTACGATAGATATAGATATATGAAAAGTGTTGGTACGTTTAATAATAACGAATAGAAAATTGTTATCAAAAATGAGATCAGAAAGGGTGAAGGTTGACCAATTAGATCTGCATTCCTCTAACGTTCATCTTTTGGACAACGCATAGTAAACGTACAGCACACCAAGGAAAAGTGGTCGAAATTTAGTACAGCGTTCTATTTTGACTGAGGAAAAAAAGGAAGTTTGAAAAATATTCTATTTTTGGATATAAATTATAAACTTCATACAGAACAGTTATAGAAAATTTGTAAGCTTGCTCAATACTATGTTTCTTGCAATTTAATAAATGTTATATGTTTTCCTATATTTAATGTTCACCTTTAACGTTGTAAAAATAATTCTATTGTAATTTAAAACTGCAGACGCTAAAAGTATGTTGTATAATAAATATTTAAGAATCTTTATTTTTAATAATTGTTTATGGACTAAAATAACTGTGACGTGTAAATTAATAGTTTCCATTGCTCTTAGTATCTTAGTATCATGGTATTGTTATAAATATTTGGTAAACGAGACTAAAAATAAAGGGATATTCTAATTCGGTTAAATTAAATTATAAATTATTCTATGAAATATATAATGTATGTGATTTACATTCTTCTTACGTTTAAATACTACAATGATATAATTTTTACAAAGATAATGTGAATTTACCCTTGTAAGTAGTTCGTTTATTTTCTGGATCTTTTAATAATAAAGTATAAGAAGACAATGTTTTTAATAGCCGTACTTTATCCTAAAGTATTTTTTATATATCTGTATATTATTTTATTGCATCTATTTTACACAAAAATCTATGAAGAAGAAATTGCTACAAATAGTTCCAAATAAAACGATAGATTTCACTAGATAGTATAATTTCCATGCTAGAATATAGACACACTAGACTCGATCATACGCTTTACTGATCCGGAATTCAAACTCAAAACCTTTCGCTTTCCGAACGATTGGCGTAGCCAATTGAATTAGTCAGATCGTCCACGGATTCCTTTCCCCTAGTTTCTAACATCGATATGACCGCCTCTTCTATTTCGAACAGCCGTTGAATAAGCGTTTCGGAAGGTTCATTAACTTCTGGATATTTTCGAGAAATTTGAAGTTTTTACTGTAATATAAAATGTATTTGATAAAACTAGGTCCATGCTTCGTTGCACAGATATTCGATTTGAATATTTATATTCACTTATTCACTTTCGAACCGTGTGATTTTCAAAGAGAACTGAAGAGAAGTAAATGGCATATGTTAATTATAAATATAAGAAAGTTTGTATGTTAATGTTATAGACTTGATAAAAGGAAAACGAGATCAAATAAAAGCTGTAAATGTTATATAAAACGAAATTATAAATAATTTGCAAATAATTGCAAATAAATAACGTAATAATTTAAATAATAAAATATAAACGTACATCTTCCCTTTATTTTAAATGTTCAAGACTTTAATATATAATGTATGTAGTCTTCTACAGAAAATATTTTTAATATTCTAAAAAAATCATATTTCAGGAAGAGTTTATTCAAATTGTACTTTGCATTTCGTTGTGTTTCCCAAATTTATATTTGACATAAATGCAAAACATCACTTATATAATAGTGAAGTTAATTTATTAATAAGGCTTAAAAGGGAATCCTGCGGAACGATGAAAACTTGGTAAATAATTATGTATTTCAAAAGCATCATCAACCTTTTTCCAAAGAATACAACAAAATATCTCGTAGATAATTAAAAACAATTAAATAAAAAAGTCTATATACAAGTACTAAAGCTTTGGAATAAACAAAATTACCATAGAAGAATATATCATTTAATTTTCAATAGTAAAAATCCAACTAAAAATTCACTTTATCCTCAACACCACCTTTCAATATTACTTTCGTCCATGGGACGGTTGAATACCTTCACAGCATTCTTCGTGGTACAATATTACAAAACAAGATGCATGACGAGATGACGGTGGAACCGTTCAAGGATACGGTGAAAAGTGAAAAAGTAGAAGACGAAGAGGACACGTGGACTGCCACGTGAAAGTGATACGCGGGACGCGTTGGAACGAAGAAATGCGGGACCAGGGAGAACGGGTTCTCCTGTTCCTCGATCCACTGCTTCTGCAGAATGTCATCCTTATCGCGGAACAATCCGTATTTTTACTACGATCGGTTCGCAGGAATCCGAGACCCGAGCACATTTCACAAAACGGTTTTAAAACTTGTCAAAAGTTGGCCGAACTTGTAAGAAGATTTGTTGG